>NC_056745.1:513137202-513202202 GCF_019279795.1 Protopterus annectens
GGTTCAAGGCTCTCGAGAGCACCCCAGCACTACCAGGTTATACTTCATACCATGCTTTTTGGCCCCAAAACGCGGACCGAACCACAAAAGGAGGGGGAGTATCAATATTAGTCAAAGATACCCACACCTCCAGGTTGGTGGGTACAGCACGAAGAATCAGAGACTATCCATGTGCAACTAATAGTGGGTAAAACTGCCTTCCAGTTTATAGCCTGCTACAGACCACCCTCCCAAATCCAGGAACCCCACTCGACCTTACTGAGAACACTGGAAAATATGAAGGTCTCTCCAAACACCATTATATTGGGCTTACTTCAACTACCCAAACAGACTGGGAGCATTACTCTAGCTCCAACACTTAGCCCAAAGGTTCCTAGAATTTATAAACTCAAATGCTACGGAACAACTTGTGACCACTCCCACAAGAGGGGAAAACCTACTGGACCTGATCATCACCAATATGGGGACTCCATGCTAAAGACCAGAAGTGTATC
This sequence comes from Protopterus annectens, assembly GCF_019279795.1. NCBI lineage: Eukaryota > Metazoa > Chordata > Ceratodontiformes > Protopteridae > Protopterus > Protopterus annectens. Next base: position 513,137,697 of record NC_056745.1, read on the forward strand.
CCTCACTGGTAAGATCAGACTATAAATTAATCTCACTGGATATCCACATCCCAATTCCCAACCCCTGCCCAGACAACCACAGTAAAAAATTTCTCTAAAGCAAACTTCACACTACTCAAAACCGAGGTGGAATCCTTCAAAGCCCCCGGGCCTGTGGAAAATACGGCTCAGACCGGCAGAATCCTTTATAAACGATTCTATGAACACCTTCAGGAATGCATGGATCATGCAATCCCAAATAAAACTAAGACCCAATCCCCCAAAGGCAGGTGTCCTATCTGGTGGACCCCAGCCAAGAAAGAAGTTACTACATGATAGAGCAAAATCCCAAAAAGGGAAGGCATCTCTGATCAGTATTAGCAAAAACTACGGGCACTCATAAAATCATCTAAGGCCAGCTTCGAGAGAAAAATTGCACAGGACACTAAAGATAATCACAAAGCTTTTAGTTATGTTAGGAACCTGGGTGGGAATTCCCAGATATGCTCAGAATTAGTCCAAAATTACAAAATACACTAACCCCACAGACACTGTCAACATCCTGGCAGACAGGTTCAGCGCAAACCCCCCCCCCCCCACCACCACCACCACCAAAAGAGCAAATATCTATTCCAACAGAGTTCTGCCCCCCTGACCTCTCAGATGCTCAGGTAAGAACAGACCTCTCCAAAGCAAAAAACACATCAATGGGACCAGACAGTGTCCCGGGCTGCGTCCTACATGAACTCTAAGATGAGCTGACTCCAAACAAAGCTATTGTTCAATCTCAGCCTTACTACAGGATATGTACCCAAAGAGTGGCGTACAGCAACAGTGGTCCCCTCTCCACAAAAGGTGGTGCCTCAATAGATCCTGGAAACTATCGCCCCATAAGCCTGACTAGCTTGGTCTGCAAAGCTATGGAAAGGATAATCATGGAACTCGTAAATAAAGATATTGGGGACCTACAGACACTGGATCCTACCCAGTTCGGCTTTAAGGGCAGATCCTGCCTCTTAAACCTGGTCGATTTCTTTGAAACCGTCACCAAGGCCATTGACGAGGGGAAGGTGGTCCACACAGCCTACCTGGACCTCGCAAAAGCCTTCGATACAATACCCCACTTGGGCATCATAGATAAGCTATCCAGCCTAAATATAAACCCCTATGTCACTAGATGGGTTGCAAACTGGCTCAAGGACAAAGCCCACATGGTTAGAATTGCTGGAACCATGTCAGACTCCAAACCAGTTACAAGTGGTGTCCCACAAGGCTCAGTCCTGGGACCTCTCTTGTTCGGTATATATTTCTCGGAGGTACAGGCCAACACGGAAGGACTGTGGCTGACCAAGTTGGCAGATGACTGCAAACTGGGCGCCATAATCAACTCTCCAGCTGACACAAGCATCCTCCTAAAGGGTCTCGGGCAACTGGTGCCAGAGCCATGGCCTCAAGCTAAACGCCAAAAAGTGTATAGTCATCCCCTTTGGCAAAAACAAAGTGCCCACAAATAACCACCTAGGTGGTAATCCATTGGCACAGAAGTACTAGGGACCTGGGGACCCAACTTGATAGCAATCTCTCATTTGACAACAACGTACAAAGTGGTTAGAAAACATTCTATATAGCCCACCTAATCATGAAGGGATTCACATCTAGATCAGGGGAGGTCATTGTGCCTCTTTACTCATCAGGCCCATAATTTAGTACAATGCCCCTTTTGGGTGTACCTTACCAGACACCTGCAGCAACTAGAAAGACCCCAAAAGTACCTCACCAAGAGGATCAAAGGGCTCAAACAGATGCCATATGCTGCCCGGTTAAAGAAACTCCAGCTCTACTCTGTCTACCGCCTGCTTAGAGGCGATCTGTGCCCAACGGATAAAGCCCTGTCCAACCCAGAATTAATTGACATGCTGCACCTCAGAAAATCCAAAACCCATTGAGCTACGCACTCGAGGGAGTTGAACCTCAGCACAGAAATAAATAGGACATGCTGGAGGGACAGATTCATAACCCAGATGCTCCCTTCACTCGAATAAAATCCCAGTCCAGGTTAGCCAGAGTCCCTCATTGACTCTCTTCAAGAGGAATCTTGAGTGGATGGGAGATCGTAGGTTTACCGCGGGTATCACTTCTGTGTCACTGTTAGAGGCACAGTAAACTAAACCTCGAAAAAGGGCATAGTAAAATTCATTTAAATGGGTGGCGAAAGCCAAACACTCTGGCTAGGCTTACAAATGCCCTAGGGCAGATAGCCTAGTATGAACCTATGAACCTAAAAAAGAAAAACTGTTCAGTAGCCTATAGAAGAAAAGTACAGTTTTGTACCTACCATAAATGTAGATGTCCGAACTGGATAGCATCTGCAGTCATAACAAGTGGGTTGTCCTGTCGTCAGGCAGCCCTGCAGTCGGCCGGATTCCAAAGTCCGGGTCCGGCTTCGGCTGATGTCGCACTCCACCCGACGTCATCTCTGTTGGTCTTCGGGTATAAAAGCATCAGCCGACGCCATTTTCCTCAGTGTTTCTTGCCCCAGATGCCAGTAGCCCTCTTGCAGGCTAAAAATTTGATAGATGCCAATGTTTCCAAATAGATAGAGGTAAACACAACAATAAGCATATATGTACATATATACAAACAAATACACCATAAAAGACTTCCAACAGCTAGCTATTAGGAGGGTAAACACCCTAGGAGTACCACAGAGGGAAGGAGGGAGGGTAATTGACTGCAGATGCTATCCAGTTCGACATCTACATTTATGGTAGGTACAAAACTGTACTAAGTCCTTCATGGATGCATCTGCAGTCATAACAAGTGGGTAGAATACCATAGCCAACTAGGGAGGAGGATAAAAGTAGATTATGGTGTGTTTAGGATCCCTTGCAGTACAGCAGTGGCAAACCCTGCTCGATCTGGAATATAGAGGCAAATTATAATGCTTGGCAAATGTATGCACGGAGGTCCAAGTAGCCTCAATAATGTCTTTGGTTGCCACCGTAAGAAGGCTGTGGTAGTGGCTGTTGCCCTTGTAGAATGAGGTCTTATGTTCTGTGGAATTGGTTTTCCATGGAAGGAGTAACAGTATCGTATGCAATTTCCTATCCATTTGGAGATTGTCTGTTTGAAATAGCTTTTCCTTCCTTCCTGTTGCATAGGCTACAAAAAGTTGGTCAGTCTTTCTGCTATTTTTGTTCTGTCCAAGTAGTAGCGTAGCTGTCTATGTACATCCAAGGTATGCAGTATTCTTTCCCTCTGTTTTGTGGGTTGGGAAAGAAGGTAGGTAGGTGGATTGCCTGGTTTAAAGACACTCTGGATACCACCTTGGGCATAAATGTAGGATTAGTCCTCATGGACACTATCTTGGTGGAAGATTAGGAAGGGTTGCACTGCCGTTAAGGCCTGTAGTTCTGAAACCCTCCTTGCTGAAGTAATTGCCAGTAGGAAAGCAGTTTTCCATGACAGGTGTTGTAGGTCTGCTGTTGCTGCTGGTTCAAAGGGTGATAGTGTCAACTTTTCTAGCACAAAGTTTAAATCCCAAGCTGGTAATGGTGGTTTCCTTGGAGGTTTTACATTCTTGATTCCTCTGAGGAACTGCCTGAGCAAAGGGTGAAAAACAGGTGGATCAAAGCTGTATTCTGCTGAAATAGCTGATGCATGTATCTTGATGGAGGAGTAGGACAGGCCTGAATGAAGAAGTTCGGCCAGATACTCCAGAATGTTAGGCATATCTAAGTTTGACACATCTTTTCCTCTTTCCGTACTCCAAATGACAAACCTTTTCCTTTTTCCAGCATAGTTCCTTCTTGTTGAAGGTCTGCGTGCTTCAAGAATAATGTCTTTAACTCTTTGGGAAAGTTCTGGATTAGCTGCTGCTATGTGATGTTCCATGCAGTCAGTTGCAGCGTTTTTAGGTTTGGATGTATGATGCTGTAGTTCTGAGTTATCAAAGGCATCAGGGGTATTGGCCACATATTGTTCCGAGACATGCTCTTCAGTAGTGGGTACCAGTGTTGTCTTGGCCAGTTTGGAGCTATCAGGATTATCCTTTGACGTTCTTCCTTGATTTTTAGTAGTACCTTGTGTATCAAAGGAAGAGGTGGGAATGCATATGCTGTTAGGCCTTTCCAGTTGAAGGAGAGTGAGTCCACTTTCCATGCTAGTGGGTGGAATGTCTTTGTGCAGAATTTTTTGAGCTGATGATTGAGAGGTGATGCGAATAGGTCTATCTGTGGCATTCCCCATTTCTTCGAGATGGTCTTGAAGATGTCCGGTGCAGCTTCCATTCGTGGGCATCCGGGTGGTTCTGCTTAATATGTCTGCTAGAGTATTGTCTTTCCCCGGTACAAATATTGCCTGTAACTGAATGTTGTAGCTGAGTGCCAGGGTCCACAGCTCCAAGGTCATTCTGCATAGGGGGTATGAATGAGTGCCTCCCTGTTTGTTGATGTACCACATGACTGTGGTGTTGTCTGTCCTTATCATCAACTGGCCCTCTTTGAGAAATGGTTTGAACTTTTGGATTGCCAGTTTTTCTGCCAGCATTTCTTTTAGGTTGATGTGCAGGTGAAGTTGATCCTGTGTCCATAATCCTTGCACGCATTTGTCCAGCATGTGGGCCCCCCATCCTAGGTCTGAAGCGTCTGTTGTGATGGTCTGGCTTGGTTGACATCTGCGAAAGGGTAGGCCTGGGTTTGACTGGCATGCCTGAGCCCACCATAGGAACTCCTGTTTTAAGCATGGAATTAGTGGGATTTCTGTTTCTAGACTGTGTCTGTGTTGGGACCATAAATTCTTTAGGTACCACTGTAGTTTCCTCATATGTAGTCTGGCAAATGGGACCAAGATTATGCATGATGCCATGAAGCCCAAGGCCTGCAGAACTTTTCTTGCTGTTAACTTGTTCAGTTTTGTTAGTGCCAAGAAGTAAAGAGGAAGTTCTTTTTGTTTTTCTGTAGTCAGGAATGCCATTTGTTGTACTGTGTCCAATTCCGCGCCCAAGAACGCCCTTGTTTGGGATGGTATCAGCCTTGACTTTTGTAAATTGACTGTGTATCCCAGTCCTTGTAGCAAGTAAATGACCCTTTGTAAATCTGTTGTCAGCTTGCTTTTGTTGTCCCCTTGTAGCAGGCAGTCGTCCAGGTATGGGTAAATTTGAATTCTGTAGTCTGCAATGGGTTTATTACTGATGCCAGGCATTTTGTGAATACTCTGGGCAGTAGATAAGCCAAAGGGCAATGCTGAGAATTGATAGTGCTCTGATCCTGCAAGAAATCTGAGGTATCTTCTGCAGATTGGTCGAATGGGGACTGCAGGTATGCCTCCTTGAGATCTAGAGTTACCAGCCAAGACTCCTTGCCCAGCATGGGAAGAAGTTGCTGTAGGGTCAGCATTTTGAATTTTGGGACAATGATGTATGTATTTAAGGTGGACAGGTCGAGAATTGGTCTCCAACTTTTTCCTTTCTTGGAACTAGGAATAGTCTGGAGTAGAACCCTTTCCTTGTTCTGCTGTTGGCACTCTTTCCACAGCTCTTATGTTTGCTAACTCCATTATCTGGCGAGCCTCTGTTTTTGATTTGGAGGTAGATTTGGCATTCCTCTTTTGACTGGTAAAGTGTGGAAGTGAAACCGGTAACCTTGATCTATGGTTTGTAAAATCCACTTGTCTTTTGTTATGTAGTGCCAGTTCTTTGAAAATAAGGTTAACTTTCCGCCTAGAGGAGCTGCTATTTGTTCCCTGGTAGGCGGATTTAAGGTTAAGTCACTGTGGTTGTGCTGATGTAGTGGCAGTGGCTGTGTCTGTGCCTCTGTTGTTACCTTGCCACTGTCGTCCCTCTGTAGGCACCTCCTCTGGATTGGTTTCTGCCTCTGGAACGCCTATTCCTGCCCCTTTGAAATTTTGTGGAGTCAGGAAAGGACCAATTTTTGGCAGGCCAGTTCCTGCTAAACCTTGGGTTTGAACCTGCAAGAAATCTTTAACAGTTTGAACAGATTTTGCCTTTTCTTCCATTTTCTTCATAACCTGCTGGGCAGGTGTACCAAACAAACTTGTCTTGTCCATAGGAGCATCTAGCAACTTAGCTTTAACATGATCCGTAAAGCTTGTTCCTTTAGCCATGCATGCCTTCTTATCACTGTGCCTGTCATGGCTGATCTAAATGAAGCCTCCAGTGCATCATAGCCACATTTTAAGGAATGGTTGCTAACCTGTTGTATGTTATTTACCATCTCTAATACATATTTCTTATCAAGAGATTCATCAGTGGTTAGTTTTTAGTTAACTGATCAAGCATAAACTCTTGGTATTGTATCATGTGAAACTGACAGTTTAAAGCTCTAGCTGAGAGAGTAGCTGAAGTGTAGACCTTTTTACCCCATCTGTCTAGTGACCTTGCTTCCCTTTCAGAAGGAATAGGGTTTTAGCTGTGGTCGCTACTGCCTTGGGACCCTGGGATATAGTTTCTGGGTCTGCAAGTGGGGCCTTGTAAAGGTGGTGATGAGTATCTGGCACCCTGTAAAATCTGTCTGGTTTGGCAGGGGCTGGGGGTAAAGAATCTGGAGCGGAGCAAACATCATTGAAAGCATCATCTACCACAGAGAGAAAGTACAGTTTTGTACCTACCATAAATGTAGATGTTCGAGGATTCCATTGCTGCAGTCCTGACTATTGGGTATAGTCCGGCCCCAGTCGGCCCGAATACCAGAGAGAGTTGATCGCCGGGTCATGGCGCTTTAGACTGACGTCACGCCAGGGTACTAATGCGCACGCCCGACGCCATTTCTTCAGTCTTTTCTTGCCCCAGATGTCAGAAGACCCAAAAAGACAAGTCCCAAAAAACCTGCACCAAAAAACATGTACAATATATACAACAATATATATACAAAAAATATAAGCATGTAAACTCACCTACACAACCACCCCTAAACATAGAGGGAAGGAGGAGGGTTGACTGTAGCAATGGAATCCTCAACATCTACATTTATGGTAGGTACAAAACTGTACTATGTTCTTCGTCTTCCATTGCTGCAGTCCTGACTATTGGGTAGATTCCCAAAGCAGAGGAAAGGGAGGTTGGCAAATTATAAGGAAGTAGGAGCTGATAACATGCCTTGCAAAACAGCAGTGGCAAAGCCAGCCCTAGACTTAGAGTAGATAGGAAGATGATAATGCTTAGAGAAAGTATGTACTGAACTCCAAGTAGCTGCTTCCAAAATATCCTTAGTTGCCACCCCCCTTAGAAATGCTGTTGAAGTGGCAGTAGCCCTAGTGGAATGAGGCCTAATCCCAGCTGGAATTTCCTTGCCATGATGGGAATAACAAAATGCAATGCAAAAGCCAATCCAATCGAGATAGTTTGTTTTGACACAGGCTTGCCCTGCGAACTCAAGGCAAAAGAAACAAACAACTGCTGAGACTGCCTAAAATCCTTAGTCCTGCTTAAATATCTCAATTGCCTGTGTACATCTAAAGTGTGCAAAATCTTTTCCCCTTTATTTTGGGGATCTGCATAAAAAGTAGGCAAATGAATAGTTTGGTTTAAAGCCACACTAGAAACCACCTTAGGCATAAAGGAAGGATTAGTACGTAATGATACCCTATCCTTATGGAAAATCAAAAAGGGCTCTACTGCCATAAGGGCCTGCAACTCAGACACCCTTCTTGCAGAAGTAATGGCCAACAGAAAAGCAGTCTTCCATGACAAGTATTTCAACTCAGCAGTAGCCGCAGGCTCAAAAGGTTGTAGAGTAAGTTTTTCCAACACAAAATTGAGATCCCAAGCAGGAGTAGGAGCTCTACTGGGGGTCTTATATTCTTTGCCCCTCTAAGAAACTGCTTGAACAAAGGATGAAAACAAAGGTGGGTCACAATCATAATGAGCTGAAATTGCTGCAGCATGAATCTTAATGGAAGAGAAGGACAAACCTTTGTCCAATAACTCAGTAAGATATTGAAGAGCCACACTCAAATTAGGCTCAGAAATCTCCAAATTCTTTGCTGTACTCCAAAATAAAAATCTCTTCCATTTGTCTCATGACACCTTCCTTGTACTAGGTCTTCTAGCTTCCATAATCACATTTAAAACTTGTTGAGGAAGTTGAGACCTGTTGTGCTTCAAGAGAGAATATGCCAGGCTGTGAGATGAAGAGAGTGAAGCTTGACATTGAGCAGATGACCCTCCTTCTGAGATAACAAATGAGGAATCAGAGGTAAAGGCCATGGAGGCTTCCTTACCAGACTCCGTAGTAGTGGATACCAGTGTTGCCGAGGCCAATCTGGAGCTATCAAAATCATCCTTGGCCTGTCTTGTCTGACCTTTAATAATACCTTTGGAAGAAGAGGCAGAGGTGGAAAGGCATAGACATGAAGGTTTTTCCAACTGAAAGACAGAGCATCCACTTTCCAAGCTGTGTGATGAAACCCCTTTGTGCAATACTTTGGCAGCTGGTGGTTTAGTGGAGAAGCGAACAGATCTATGTCTGGAGTTCCCCATGACACTGTCAATTTCTGAAATACATGAAGATCCAGTTTCCACTGTGGGGATCCATGATTTGTCTGCTTAACACATCTGCTAGGAGTTCTGTGCTCCTGGCAGAAACCTTGCCTGAAGAGTTAGTTGCAGGCTTAACGCAGTCTCCCATAAAATCATTGCTTGCCTGCATAGAGGATAAGAATGTGTTCCTCCTTGCTTGTTGATGTACCACATGACAGTTGTGTTGTCTGTTAGAATCAACACCTGCCCTGGAAGAAGTAACTCCTTGAAAGCCATCAATGCAAACTGGACTGCTAACATCTCCTTCATGTTGATATGTAGATGCTGTAGTCTGGCAGGCCACTTGTCTTGTATCCACTTTCCATTTAGATGAGCTCCCCAAGCAGTGTCCGAGGCATCTGTCGTTAAAATCTGACTGGCCTCTGGCCGGGTCACAGAGAGTCCCTTGTTTAGGTGACATTCCTGAGCCCACCACAAGAATTCCTTTTGAAGGCAAGGTATTATTTGAATGACAGTGTCCAAATCCTGGCAGTGCTGTGTCCATACATTGTTGAGATACCATTGCAGCTTCCTCATATGCAGTTTGGCATTGGGAAGCACCAGAATACAAGATGCCATGAACCCTAATGCTTGAAGGACTGTCCTTGCAGTCAGCACGGACTGATGAGATAGTTGATGGAAGTAAAGTGACAGACTCTTTTGTTTGTCCGGGGTTAAAAGGCCATCTGGGCTGCTGTATTCAGTCTCACACCCAGAAAGCACATGTCTTGAGAGGGTACTAGACTGACTTTATTTCGCTCACAGAATACCCTAGGCATCTTAGCACTGCTATGACATATTCCAGATGCTGTAGAAGGTCTTCCTTTTCTTGAGCCAGAATCAGGCAGTCGCCCAAGTAAGGATAGATTTGAATGCCTTGAAGCCTGAAGTAAGCTATCACTGAGCCAGAACCTTTGTGAATACTCTGGGCAGTAGATAAGCCAAAGGGCAATGCAGAGAACTGATAATGAAAATCTCCAGTTCAAACCGCAGATACTTTCTGCAACTTAGCCTTATAGGCACATGAAGGTAAGCTTCCTTGAGATCCAAAGTTACCATCCAGTGATCCTTGCCCAGCAGAGGTAACAGTTGTTGTAACGCCAACATCTTGAACTTGGGAATGTCCAGATAAGTGTTGAGGATAGATAAATCCAAAATTGGTCTCCACGTGTTCCCCTTCTTTGGTACTAGGAACAGGCGAGAATAAAATCCGAAGCCCCTTTCTGACACAGGGACTGGCTGAATGGCCCCTATCTGGAGTAACTGAGAAACTTGCTTGTGAGCCTCTTTTCTTTGTGGAGGAGGAACATCTGGCATGCCTTTGAAAGGGGGCATTGTGTGGAAATAAAATCTGTAACCGTGATGAATGATATCCAGCACCCATCTGTCTTGAGTGATTAAATCCCAATTTTCTTTGAAAAGAGACAGTCTTCCTCCCAAAGGAGCTGCCAGACGAAAATCCACTGGCAGCTGAAAAGGCAGGTCATTGGGTCTGCTTACGAAAGGACTGACCCCTGGCCTCACCAGAAGTCTGAGCAGGTGAACTCTCTGATCTAGGCCTAAATGAACCCTGAGCCCTGCCCCTACCACGTCTAGACCTACCCCTAGACTGGGAACCATAAGCAGGATATGTCCACCCCTTAAGCAGGCCAATTTCTACTAAACTTCGGAGGCTGCACCTGCAAAAAATCTTTAACAGTCTGCATAGACTTAGCTTTGCCCTCCATTTTCTTTAAAATTGCTTCCACAGGCGGTCCAAACAACACATCAGACTGTAAGGGAGCATCCAAAATCCTGGTCTTAACATGCTCAGCTAAATTCTGATCCTTCAACCAGGCATGTCTGCGAAGAACAGAACTAGTAGCAGCCACCCTCGAGGAGGCCTGAACAGCATCAAAACCACACTGCAAAGAATGCTTACCCACTTGTTCAGACACATGAACCAAATCCAGCAATTCTTTACACTCAATACCTTCCGCCAAAGCATCCACCTTAGATTTCAATTGTGAAAGGAGATAAGTCTGATATTTTAGCATGTGAAACTGACAATTAACGCCTCATGGCTAGAGTGGAAGAAGTATACACTTTCTTACCCCACCTATCCAAAGCCCTTGCCTCTTTATCAGAGGGTACAGGATTTTTAACCACAGAAGCTTTAACACCTTTAGGCCCTGAGAAACAGTTTCTGGGTCCCCTAGGACTCTTAAACAAATACTTATGAGCTTCGGCACCCTATAATACCTATCAGGCTTAACAGGAGCAGGAGGCAAGGAGTCAGGGTTCAGGGAAGCCTCTGCAAAACATCCTCCACCACATTCAACACAGGAGGAATAGCTAAGGGCCTATGCTGGGGTAAAACAAGAATTCCCTAAGCCTTTTCCTGAATCAGAGTAATCCTGGCCTTCCCATTTAAAGTGCTCCCTCATGGAGTGAAGAGTCTCTGAAAATGAAAAATCCTCAGGAGGAGAAGCTGTAGGAGTGGAATCATCCACATCAGAATCAGAATAAGTAGGAAACTCTTGTAAGTCTTCCACAGAAGACTCTGAAGCCTGTGAACACTGTTCAAAACTATCAAACTCCTGTTCCACCCTAGGCCTCTTATCAGGCGGGGCATAGAACCTCTAATTAGAGTAATCAAATCTTCTGCCATTTTAAGCATATGTTTCTTAGGCACGGAGCCCAAATGCTAGGAGAAGCCCCACAGAAGCTGAACTTGGCCTACCTCTAAAGAAGCTTTGGCAACAGAAGGAGAGGCCCTAACTACCTTGGGAAGAGAGGGAAAACAGTTACCTCAGAAGCCCCTCAGCCTGGCCTACCTCCTGAGAGGGCACATCTTGTAACAATAAAGTATCTGCCTGAGACTCCATGGAGACTCCTGGCAAAACCTCTGGCTCCACTGAGTTTACTAAAGAACCGACGTCCGGGACTGCCGGTTCCTCACCCCTAGGCTTCACTGTTTTGTCCTTGCGCTTCTTGATGAAGCGGGCCGGAGCATCCGACGGCATATTATAATTGCAACGCTTTCCAAACACTAACCTAGCACAATCTAGCCTCCTCTTAATAGTGCTTTGTTAAATCTAGCACAAGAGCGGCAACCAACAACGCCGTGCTCAGGCCCTAAACAAGGTATACACAATGTATGATAATCCCTATGTATCTGCTTCCCACAAGAAATACAGTTATTCACTTTTTCTGACATCCGGTTAAATACTGAGGCAAGACAAAACCAAAATGTTCCCAACGGGTTACTTAGCCAACTCTGTTTCGGTCTGAAACTCCGTTTCGAAAAATCTCAGAACGCCAACCTGCACTCGCAAAATTGCTTCTGCATCGACCATGCGGCAAAAAGACTGAGGAAATGACGCCGGTCATGCGATTAGTACCCTGACGTACTGACGTCAGTCTAAGGCGCCATGACCGACGTCAGCCTTATACTCTGGTATTTGGGCCGACTGGGACGCGGACTATACCCAATAGTCAGGACTGCAGCAATGGAAGACGAAGAACATCAGGAGGTATAGCTAAGGGCCTGTGCTGTGGGAGGTGCAGAAAGGTCCTAAGTCTTTTTCTGGAGTCTGAAAAATCCTGTTGCTGCCATTGGAACTGTTCTCGCATGGCATGCAAGGTTTCCCCAAAGGAGAATTCTTCTGGTGGGGAAGCAGCTGGAATGGATTCTTCAGCATCAGAATCTTCAAAATTGGAGAAGGAAGCCTCAGGCTGGTCAGTTATGTCTGATTCATCAGCAGAATCATCAGAAGACACTGGCTCAGGGGGCTCTGCCCTAGGTCTCTTCTCTGGGGGCTGAGAGGCCCTGTCTGGGTGAGATTGAGATCCTCTAATTAAAGAAATTAAATCTTCTGCCAAAGAAAGCATTTGAGAACTAGAAGAGGGCCTGGATGTGGGGGTTTAACAGGCACTGTTTTAGTAGTCTTGGCTGCTTTAGCCCTGGCGAAGGCCTTAATGGACATGGCAGCTGGAGGCCTAGCAGCACCACGCTGGGGTAGAGACATCCAAGGGATGGTGTCTGATAAGTCAACCACCGTAGTGGGTAAAATTTCTGAGGTCGATTCAAGAGTTGTAGCAGGGCCTCAGTTGTAAGAATAGGTTCAGCTGTACTTTGAGCAGTTTTCTCGGTTTCGGCGAAACAGAGACACTCGGGTTTGCTTTACCGTGGTTTCGCCGATACGCGAAAGTGTCGGTCTATCTTTATGCTTTTTGGGGTAGTCGGAGGATCCGACGGCATAATGTACGCAAAATCAGAACCGAAAACTGTTCTGCAAACTCCGACCGACGCCTAAGCGTCGCCGGTTGAAAGAGGCACAGGCGAACAGGCTGCTACGCCGTGGGCTCGGCCTAAACAAGGCAGACAGTAAGAGTGCAAATCTTTATGAGGTATTTGTTTCCCACAGGTTAAACAATTGTTAACTTTTTCTGACATCGGCTGTGGCAAGAAAAAGACCCCAACGTGGGACTTAGCTTTAGAACTCTTCGCAGTAGTATTCGGTAGAAGTAATCTCTGGATCCGACCGCCCGGCACTTGCGAACAGCTTCTGCTTCGGGCCACGCCGGCAAGAAAGACTGAGGAAAATGGCGTCGGCTGATGCTTTTATACCCGAAGACCAACAGAGATGACGTCGGGTGGAGTGCGACATCAGCCGAAGCCGGACCTGGACTTTGGAATCCGGCCGACTGCAGGGCTGCCTGACGACAGGACAACCCACTTGTTATGACTGCAGATGCATCCATGAAGGACATCTGCCTCATACCAAATACTGCCCTACTTAAGCAATATAAACCAAACTTAAGTGAAGTGAATGCTGGAAAACCGCCACAAAGTTTAACAACTTGGCAAGTGATTAAAGCCAACACAGAGAAATGGAGGATAAAAGCTGACCAGAATAGACGAGTCCAGTTCTTTAACTTGTTGAATAAAAGCTCAAGTCCATTAAATGTTGTCTGATAAAACACTGAAGGAATCTACAAGTGGGGGAGCAGATCATTGAGAGAGAAACAGAGTTCAAGCTCTGGCAAAGATACTGCCCATTTAGTGCTGCTCAAAGCAGCCAGTCCCCTACTCTGCGTGCGTGGAGAAGACATCTGGAAGATGAATGGATTACATTCTGTAGTAACTTTGGACAAAAAGTGATTTAGAACAAAAGTCTTCTTGCCAAGAATCTTTCAATTAAACCACCTAGTCACCAAGAAGCCTGGTTCAAGTGTTTGCCCAAATGCAAAGGTACCATGGAGGAAAAGGACACTTGAAAGGAGGGGGCAAGGGAGACCTGCAAGAAATTCTGCAAACCTTTAAAGATAAACAGAACTCACTTCCTATTAAATCAGAAATAAATTCCAGATTAACTTAGCTGATGAAAAACACGGCCTAAAGCAAAAACACTGCAGGACTCTGGTCCTTTGGTCCATGATCCATCATAAGATCATTTTGCTACAAGTCTATTATCTTGTCTTAAGGGTAAAAATTATGACTTCAACCACCCTAGAAGAGTAAAGAATGGCCCCTGGCCATGACAAACTATAGAAAATGCGAGACAGAGCGAGACAGAGCGAGACAGAGCGAGACAGAGCGCGCGAGACAGAGCGAGACAGAGCGCGCGAGACAGAGCGAGACAGAGCGCGCGAGACAGAGCGAGACAGAGCGAGACAAAGACAGAGCGAGACAAAGACAGAGCGAGACAAAGACAGAGCGAGACAAAGACAGAGCGAGACAGAGCGAGACAGAGCGAGACAGAGCGAGACAGAGCGAGACAGAGCGAGACAGAGCGAGACAGAGCGAGAGAGAGAGCAAGACAGAGCGAGAGCAAGACAGAGCGAGACAGAGCGAGACAGAGCGAGACAGAGCGAGACAAGGTGTGGTAACCACTGAATCATCTTGAAACTATGCATAAAGATATTTGGTAAGGGGCCTGGAAGGAAGAGAGGTTGGCCTGGATAAAAATCAAACATGATCATTATGGTTAAGTACATAACTTTTGCATCCAAATGCTATTTTTGTCTGACAGAACATATGGGACAGACTCCCCAGCTGTTTTTCTGGGGGGTATCAAAGAATTCCTGAGAAAGGTGGAGCTGAACGTGGAGCAAGATATGGATTGCATGTGCAGCTCAAGTAGCAAAGGTATGCACAGTGGACAAAGTTGCTACTGCACAAATGTCAGTAATGGGTTACCTCTTAGAAAAAAAGACGTTTGAAGTAGCCACTGTCTTTGTTGAAAGGGACTTTGAAAGTACAGTTTTGTACCTACCATAAATGTAGATGTTAGAGTGTATACCCTGCTGCAGTCATCACACTTGGGTTATGCTGTCGTCAGGCAGTCCCGCAGTCGGTCTGAATTCCAAAGCCTTGGTCTGGCGTCTGTTGCTGTCGCTTCTTCCCTGACGTCAGTGCGCCAGGGGTATGTAGGAGACATCCGATGCCATTTTCTTCAGTTTTTCTTGCCTCAGATGTCAGGCGCACCCCCAAAAAGGTGGTCATAAAAGTTTAGCACAAACAAAACATCCCTCCAGCTATCAGCAAATGCACCACAAAGGTAGTAATCAGAGTTTAAGGCATTGAAAGGCTTTAGTTAGGTCAGAGGGGATGGAGGGCGGGTAACCTGGACTGCAGCAGGGTATACACTAACATCTACATTTATGGTAGGTACAAAACTGTACTATGTTCATCGTGCTACCCTGCTGCAGTCATCACACTTGGGTAGAATCCCAAAGCTAAGGATGGGAGGTGGAGTCAAACAGGGTTAGAGGAGGCTAGAAGGCCCTGCAGAGGCAAAGCCAGCTCTAGACTTAGAGTAAAGTGGTAAGTGATGGCGTTTGGTGAAGGTGTGTACTGGACTCCAAGTTGCAGCTTCCAAAATATCCTTGGTTGGCACCCCCCTGAGGAAGGCTGTAGATGTAGCTGCTGCCCTGGTAGAGTGGGGCCTTATGCTAGCAGGAACTGGTTTTCCATGGTGGGTGTAGCAAAAACGAATGCAATGTCCTATCCATTTGGAAATGGTTGTTTTGTTATAGCCTTTCAGTGTGAAGCTGCAGCATAGGATACAAAGAGCTGGTCAGATTTTCTAAAAACCTTAGTTTTATCCAAGTAATAACATAGTTGCCTGTGAATGTCCAAGGAGTGCAGGAATCTCTCCTTTGTTCTGTGGATCTGGAAAGAAGGTGGGTAAATGGATGGTTTGATTTAGAGCCACACTGGATACCACCTTAGGCATAAAGGAGGGGTTAGTTCGTAGAGAAACTCTGTCTTGATGAAAAATGATGAAGGGGTCTACTGCCATTAGTGCCTGAAGCTCTGAGACTCTTCTGGCTGAAGTTATTGCTAGCAGCAGGGCAGTCTTCCATGATATAAACTTTAAGTCAGATGAGAAAGCTGGTTCAAAAGGGGGGTAGCGCAAGTTTTTTCAGAACAAAATTGAGGTCCCAGGTTGGTGTAAGTGCTCTCCTGGGGGGCCTAATGTTTTTGGCCCCTCTGAGAAACTGCCTTAGAAGCGGCTGTGAAAATAAGGGAGGTTCCGTGTTGTAGTGGGCTGAAATAGCTGAGGCGTGGATTTTAATAGATGAAAAAGAAAGTCCTTTGTGTAACATCTCAGTTAAATACTGTAGAATCTGAGGAATGTGTGGCTGAAGGGTATCTTGGCCTTTAGCATGGTTCCAGGCGCAAAACCTTTCCCATTTGTCCGAGTAGGCCTTCCTGGTGCTGGGCCTCCTGGCTTCCAGAATAACATCCATAACAGCTTGAGGAAGAGGAGCTGGCTGGTTGCTTAGGTGATTTAAGGTTTTGAGCTGGCTGTGTAGAATCGGACTGCCTTGCTGTGTGAGCAAATGAGTAATTTGTGGTAAAATCCAAGGTGGGCCCTGGGTCATATTCCTTAGTAGTGGGTACCAGTGCTGGCATGGCCAGTCTGGGGCTATGAGTATCATTCTGGGTATCTCCATCCTGACTTTCAGCAGCACCTTTGTGAGAAGGGGCAATGGAGGGAAGGCATATACGGTCAGGTTTTTCCAACTGAATGAATGAGTGCGTCCACTTTCTAAGCTTGATGGTGAAATGTCCTTGTACAAAATTTTGTTAGCTGATAGTTTTGGGGGCTGGCAAACAGGTCTATGTCTGGGTGCCCCCATTTTTGAGTCATCATTGCAAATACTTGTGGATCCAGTTTCCACTCGTGGGGATCCATGATGTTTCTGCTTAGGTAGTCTGCCAATGTGTTTTTTCCTGGCAGGAATTGAGCTTGTAGCTGAACTTGGTAAGCCAGTGCTGTGTTCCACACGGTCACTGCTTGCCTGCATAGGAGGGTAGGAGTGTGTACCCCCTTGTTTATGTACCACATTATTGTGGTGTTTTCAGTCCTTATTGTAAGCTGTCCTGGATGTAAGAGGTCCTTGAAGGCTGTCAGGGCAATCTGTACAGCTAGCATTTCTTTTTGATTGATGTGCAGATTCTTTTTGATCTGCAGTCCATATGCCTTGAAAGCACCGTCCTGCCATGTGTGCCCCTCAGGCATAGTCCGATGCATCTGTTGTCATAGTTTGCCTGGCTGGGGGCAAGGTGAAAGGCTGACCCTTGCTGAGATGACATGCCTGTGACCACCATATAAACTTGTTGAAGGCAGGGAATGAGAGATAGTGTCCAAGCTGTGGCTATGTTGAGTCTATACACTTTTTAGGTACCACTGTAATTTCCTCATATGCAGTTTTGCAAATGGTATTAGTAGTATGCAAGATGCCATGAAGCCCAAGGCCTGCAGAATTTTTCTTGCAGGGAGTTGGGTCTTTGTTGCCATTGTTTTGAAGTATTGAGTCAGTTGTAGTTGTCTGGCGTCAGATGACCCATCTGGGCCATTGTATTCAAGCTGGCACCCAGGAATGTCATTTTGTGAGGGTACTAGTTTTGATTTCTTTTCGTTTACTGTGTACCCTAGGCAACTTAGAAGGTGTTTTTCAAAAGCCAGATGTTGTAAGAGGATGTCCTTGCTTTCTGCTTGGATAAGGCAGTCGCCCAGGTATGGGTATATTTGAATTCCTCTGTCTGCAGTATGCAATTACTGGTGCCAGGCATTTTGTGAAGACCCTGGGCGCAGTGGATAAGCCAAAGGGCAGTGCAGAGAATTGGTAATGGGTTGAACCTGCAATGAAACTGAGGTATCTTCTGCAATTTTGTCCGCTAGGGACATGCAGGTATGCCTCCTTGAGGTCCAATGTTACTAGCCATGCTTTCTTGCCCAACATGGGAAGAAGCTGCTGTAGTGTTAGCATCTTGAATTTGGGTACTTTTAAGAAGGTGTTTACAATTGAAAGGTCCAGAATGGGTCTCCAAGCATTGTCCTTTCTGGGGACTAGAAAGAGCCTCGAGTAAAATCCTTGGCCTTGCTCCCGTGTAGGTACCAGTTGAATGGCTCATGTCCATGAGAGTTGTAATTTGTTTTTGTGCCTCTGCCCATTGATTGTGGCAGGTTTGGCATTCCTCTTATCGTTGGCAAGGTGTGGAAATGGAATCTGTATCCTTGTGAAATAATGTCCAGGACCCATTTGTCCTTTGTGACGATGCGCCAGTTGTCTATAAAAAGTGCTAATTTTCCTCCCAAGGGAGCTGCCAAGAGAGTTTTGCTTGGCAATTTGAGGTTTAAGTCATTGTGTTTGCCTTCTAGTAGTTTGGGACCCGTCTTCTCCTCCCTTCTGTGTTGCAGAGCCCAATTGTTGAGGTTTGTAATGGGTTTGTGCTTGTCCTCTGCCTCTTGGGCGTCTGTATTTACCCCTCTGTGGTCTGTCGGTAGCTGGAAAAGACCAATTTTGTTGGCCAATTTCTGCTGAAGTGTGGGGGGTGAACCTGTAAGAAATCTTTGACCGTCTGCATAGATTTTGCCTTATCCTCCATTTTCTTCAAAACTTCTTCTGCTTTAACCCCAAATAGGACATCCTGCTGTAAGGGAGCATCTAGTAACTTTGCTTTAACATGATCAGGCAGAGTTTGTTCCTTTAACCAAGCATGCCTACGTATAACAGACCCAGTAACAGCTGCTCTACAGGAGGCTTCCAAGGAATCAACTCCACATTGTAAAGTATGTTTGCCCACCTGTTCAGCTGAATGCAACAGATCCTGCATTTCCTTCAATTCAGACTGTTGAGGGTGTGTGCTCATCTTTTGTTTTATTTGAGACATTAGGAATTGCTGGTATTTAAGCATGTGAAATTGACAATTTAGTGCTCTCATAGCTAGAGTGGCTGAGGTGTAAACCTTCTTCCCCCACCTGTCTAGTGCTCTGGAGTCCCTTTCAGAGGGTACCGGATTTTTAGCCATTGAAACCTTAGCCCCTTTGGGACCCTGGGAGATGGTCTCTGGGTCAGCAACAGGGCTTTCGTAAAGGAATTTGTGGGAGTCAGGCACTCTATATCTGGTTTGGCTGGAGCAGGAGGCAGAGAATCTGGATTTAGACTAGATTCTAAGTAAACATCATCCACAACGTCTAAACCTGGGGGGATAGCCAGTGGTCTGTGCTGGGGGAGTAAAAGAAACTGAGCCTTTTCTTTGAGTCGGAGTAGTCCTGACCTTCCCTGTGGAAATGTTCCCTCATGGTATGTAAGGTTTCCCCAAAGGAGTAGTCTTCAGGGGGAGAAGCTAAGGGGATGGAATCCTCAGCATCAGAATCTTCATAAGAGGGAAAGGAGTAATCTTGTTCCTCAAAGGAGCCTGAGGAAATAGACAGCTGATCAGAGGAGGCATAATCTTCCTCTTGTCTAGGCCTTTTGTCGGGTGGGGGTTGGGAACCCCTGATTAGAAAGATCAAATCTTCAGCCATTTTAAGCATCTGTTTCTTAAGCATGGGGCGTTGAACTGGAGACTGAAGTGCAGTCTTTTGGTTTAAGAGGAGTCTTAAGCTTAGGATATGGTTTTATGGTGAGCATAGTCGGTCTGAAGACACCTTCAGAAACGGAAGGTGTTTCTGCAGTACCGGCTTCTCCTTCGCAATGTCGTCGGTAGGGCCTAAAGAAAATGGCTGCGTCGTCCTAGAACTCTCCGCCAGAGAATCCGAAGCGGTCTGGGGTAACAATTCTGCAGTAGCCAGGGGCTGCGTAGGTGGCCTCACTGAAAACCGGCGACCGTCCCAGCGGAGGCCTCGGAGTCTGGCTTGGATCTAGGCTGCCTGTCCTTATCTTTGCGGTTTTTTGTGCACGCCGGTAGTCTGTTGCTCCGACGGCATAGTGTAATTAAATTTTCTACCGAAGTAGTGTCATGCGAAATCAAAGCGTCGTTTTATAGTTCGCTTATTGAACCTAGCACAAAATCGACAAACCAGTGACGTCGTGGTCTGGGCCTAGGCAAGGTATACAATAAGAGTGAAAATCCTTATGAGGTATTTGCTTCCAACAAGAAATACAATTGTTAACTTTTTCTGACATCGGTCTGAGGCAAGAAATGTTTCCCCAATGGGGTACTTAGCTTTATAGAAGACTTCGGATCTGAAATTCGACTTCGAAACTCCTCAGGAGTCGGCCGACCGGCACTTGCGAACTGCTTCTGCTTCGGGCACCGTGCAGCAAGAAAGACTGAAGAAAATGGTGTCGGATGCCTCCTATACACCCCTGGTGCACTGACGTCAGGGAAGAATCGACAGCAACCGACGCCAGACCAAGACTTTGGAATTCAGGCTGACTGCGGGACCACCTGACGACAGGATAACCCAAGTGTGATGACTGCAGCAGGGTAACACGAACATCTGTAACTTTAAACTCATCTTAGTTTAGACAAAGAAAATAGAATTTAACAGCCATCTTGGCTAGTTAACTTCTAGCCTTGGGGTATGCAATAAAAAGTTGATCAGACTTGTTTTATCCAATGAAAACAAACAGTTAATGAACATCCAGCATGTGGAGAACGTGTTCTCCACGGTTAGTAAACTTAGCAAAGAACTCTTAAATCAATGGCTTGGTTTAAGTTAGTTATGGATGCCACCTCTGGAAGGAAGACACATTAGATCACAGAAACCCTATCCTTATGAGAAACAAAATAACGTTTTCATGAGTCCTCAGATTCAAAATCTGGTAGTACTGATTGTGACTAAAATATTTGTTTTCCAGCTCAAAAAAGTGACATCTACTGTTGCCCTAGTTTCAAAAGGAAGTTGAGTTAGAACTTGGAACCATGACAATATTCCAAGGTAAGACTAGGTCTCTAATGGGATACAACAGAAAGGTTCCTCTAGAAAAACTTGAGATTTTTAAGGAGAACAGAGAAGTATCATTTTGTCCAATATGAAAATTGGAAATTGCTGCCATTTGAACTTCATTGGTAGAATAGCTCGAGCCTTGTCGAAACAGTTCAGCTAACCACTTCAAAACAGATATGGGACTGTAGAAAGGATCCATCTTTATCTACTGCCTAAAAAGAAAGATTTATAACAGTAACTGGGGAAAAAAGGGCAAAGGCTACAGGAGTTCTCGAAAATGCATCTGAAGTCTTCAGGCAGGAAACCAGATCTGGTTTACTGGATTAGAGTTGAGAATTATGGGTAGGGGAGGAGTCAGAGGGACTGAGGACTCTACACGTCCTCTTGCACATGGCTTACCTGCATGCTAAACACATGCCTGGAACTGTCTGGAGACTCCAGTCCATGGCCCATGATGGAAGAAAAGGCAAGGTAGAAGAGGATTACAAGAAAGTCACGTCCAATTGCTTTTGGGGGTGACCAAGAATGTCTATTACTCCAAAGCCAAAAACAGAAACCCTGGGTTCCTATTAGAAGACCGAAAACGCATTCTTTCGAATGCATCTTGGTCGAACTTAAGACTGAAACGGCAAAATATCGAAGCGGCTTTTAAGCGAATTCTTTCCCTGGGAAACAACTTGCTAGGCCGCTTCGTTACTTTGACATTTTTGGCACTGTAGTGCAGTCTCGGAGTTGGTATATTTAAGTAGGGGGTGTGGGGATGCAGCCCCCCCCCCCAACATAATGTAATGTTTAAAGTTTTTTTTTTTTTTTTTTTTGTTAGAACAGCAATTTTTCACGTGGGGGGGGTCGCTGTTTTGACAGTTCAACATTGTAAGCTTTTGCTTACATAGGGTCAATTAATCACAGCTAGCTTTAAGCGTTCAGTGATCTAATATAGACACAAAACCCCTTACCTCAAAAAGTAAACTCAATTTAAAAGTTCATCTGACACCACTAAGTGTCTAGCTGAATTACACAATGTTTTTTTTTTGGGGGGGGGGTCAGACAATATGAAATACCACAGATGCTCAAGTTTGAGGACGAAATATTTGGTCTGAAGACAACGGGGAATGAGCCCAAGCACAAAAACCTCCCTACAGCAGAGACTGGGGACTGGCCCTTCGGCAGAAATATCAAAACACTCAATAGACGGCTCAGCAAGGGAAAGAGCAAATTACATAGAAATTTAATTTGTGAGAACACATGCAGAATGAATAATGTTCAAGAGGAGTGAAGTTTAAGGGATGGCAAGAATTGAGTAACTTATGTAATGTTGGACTGAAGCAGTTACAAAAACGTGTGTAAACAGAAAATGTCAACGTGTTTCTTCTATTAATGTACTCTTACATCTTAAAAGAAAGCTGTTTAATTACAAAAGGCTCAGATGAAATATATGGAAGTGTTGTGAAAGACACCCAGAGGGCCAATAAAAACAACTAAAGCTGGAGAGTTAACTTACAAAAGCAAAAGGTTCACAGACTACAAAGAGAAAACTAAACCCTAGTGCAATCAATAAAAGACATCAGCAACCAACCTGCTGCATTTTAAGATGCCATTTATGTTTCTGTACAAAGCAGCTTGACAATAAGACCTATTGGCTCCAATGGATGCAGAGGAAGGCTTGAAAATATATAGAGCCACAGTTTTAAGGGAACACACTCCAGATGGATGGGGGCATCAGAAACCCCTATCAAATGCAGACAAACCATGCTTGTGCTTAGCAGATACAACATAAAGCATCCTGAGAAGCCTCAATGCCCATTATTAACTACTGTGGACTTCACACAGGCTAAGAGAGTAGGCATTTTACTTCTGCGAAAGAAACTTTTGATGTAGAAAGGCAAGCCCTGGAGTCAAAAACTACAGTAATCCTAGAGTGCTTTGCATTTTTAAAAGGTGGAAAGCTTAAAGCAAAGCATGGAGAAATCCTTTGGGGAAAAAAATGAGCCTCTCGCAAGAAATAGGGAGTAGCTGCCTTGCAGCATAATCTCTGTTCCTCACAGGCACTTGTTAAAGTATACACATTCTCTACTTTATCTTCAATTAGAAAGCTATAACAAAGTAACAGCAACAAGTACAAGTCAATATTACCCTGATGAAATACTAGTATAATTTGGCAAACAAAAAACAGCAAACACTTGGCTAGCCATAAAAACAGCACTTAAAATAGGGAGATGGGAAACTGCCAACTGACAGAAAAACTGCTTACACTAAACGTTCGAAGTTGAGATCAATCTGACAAGAATGCATGTTAATTTGAGAAGGAATCACAGCCACAAAGAACAAAAGTAGCCCAGAGCCATTTTAAGTGAAACACCGCTGAAGATATCTGACCAATTAAGAAAAAAATGGGAGAAACTGAAGTGGCCAGTGAACGGTATGAATTGAATGACGTACCTGCCAGTAGGCGTCCTAGTGGTGATGGAGGTTTACCTCATCAAATCCAGAAACTCAACCAGAAAGCCACTATGCAGGCAAACACCAAAAGCAACCCATCGTAGAAACAACTGACCATGAGGCTATTCCACAAGTATTCTCAGCGAGTCAAACTAAAGATAAGTGACATCTGGAAATACTGACCCTTTTTAAGTTTAGCTTCAATTAAAAATATTTAACAAACTTTTTCATCTGGGCTATCAAAACAATTGCATATACTGTACAATACGCAAGATATCAACATTCACAAACAAAGTGAGAAGCAGATGAATCAAAAAGGGTTGCTGCTACTTTGTCAAACTGATGGTAGCATCCAAGACGACCATCCCACTTATTGCCCACAAAGTAAAAACAGTAGCTGTTCCAACGGTCCCTTAAATTCACAAATCTACAAAGTCAAAAGTGTTACTTTTTACTTTCTTTATCCATATTCTGAGTCTGCACACATTCTGGATTAGAAACATTGGAAGGCTATAACCCAAGAGTAGTGGGAAGGATTATACTCAAGATACAACACTGCCAAGACTTGACATCCCCCAGCACCCCAGGAAAAAAAAAAAAAAAAAAAAAAAAAAGGCTTTACACAATTTTCTACACTGTGAAATAACACTGAGTAAAATGCAGTAGGCATCTTAGCTGGTCACATCATACTAGTCTAATCACTCAAGCAGTCAAAACAGTTAGTCATTCATGCCATCTCAGACTGTAGTGTCCTAGCATATGTGGCACAGAAAGCTGCAAAAGAAAATTTTAAGACTCTCCCCGATTTTGATCAGACAAGGTACTGCTCAGTCACAATGTTTCTAAACAAAAATAGTTCTGAAATCTGCAAGTGCCAAGAAATCAGTAGCCTAAAAGGACCACAGGGACTATAGCTTAAGTGAACTCTTACTAAGTCCACCAACTGCAATATTTATAATTACATACCCCTTTGATTGGCCGTTAGCACGATTTTCAAAAAACTTTAGATCCAAAATGTCATTAACTCCTAATGACTGAAACGCATCTCCCATATCTTCATCTGTTGTCCACTGGAAAAAAAAAAAAAAACACGCAGGACTGTATGTAGTCCAAAGTACTAAAGAAGTACTGTTAGAAAAACTGAAGTGCAATTAGTAAGGATGCAAAAAAAGGCAGAGACAACCACATTCAGATCAAACCTTTCACAAATGGATCAGAAAACTTACTAATCTTCTACAAATCAGTAAACACTGGCATTAAACTTAACTCGATGCATAACTGAGAAATCATGCACTACTCAATCTTCCACATTCTTGCATCCATAGGAAATTCTCCTGCAAGGCTACTAACTATGACATACTGCACCTCATTCAGCCATCGGTTTTAAAAAAGTACTGAAACAAATATAACTTGCATTACTTTCCTGCCATGTCCTAACAGTTTCAACCTAGTTTATCTCCTTAATACATTATGGTTTTCACTCTTCTACCAGCAAGTAATTTTCCCTTAAAATGCCCAAGTCAGTAATCCAGAGATACAGAAAAATTCTAGTCTTAAAGCAGTATCAACATACCCTTTCTAAAAATCAAATTACCACAGAATGGCTCATGGCCACAAAATGTACACATCCACCTCTACCAGTCCAAAATACAGACAGTGCTAAAAGCTGCCAATAGGTCCGTTAGCTATATTGAAAGCTACACTAAAAATGTAGTGCACACCTACAACTTAAAAGATTAAACAAGGAATTGTGAAAATATGTGAAGTACTCTGAATAAGACTATCCTGAAGCAGTGGTCCATGATACAAAAATGTAGATGGTGTTCTGCCACAAGTAAAATTCCCAAGGCCAAACACCTTATCTGATGGTTGGATCCTTGGAGAAACATGCCTCCATGTGTTAGTGGCTACCTCCACTGAATTCTTCCAATTAAGGCAGCACAGAATCTCAAAGCTACTACTGCCTAAAAATGTCAGGGTCCATGACCTGGCTACAACACCCACCCTCTTACAATGAGATACTAAAAACAGGGTGTGTGACAAAGTTCGGAGCAACATAGGACGTGTGGAAGCAATAATGCATCAAGCACCTAGTGTTCAGGCATACTGTTAGAGAGATCAAGCAAAATATACCACCACTGCGTGGGTCTTTTGGCAGTCATTACTGTAGCAGCTATCCCTAGGAATTAACATGTCACATATCATTTGTAACTTATCTGGCACACCCATACTTTAGAATGGAAGTACATACAATGCATAATAAAGGAATTATGCAACTCAAGGTTTCAGATGTCCTGGATAAAAAGCACTGCATGCACTGCAGTAATAGTAAAAGCCTATACCTCTACATGTGTTGTCTTTACGTTCGTTTGAAGTATGGCTAAGAGCCATCATTAACCACTATCCTAAAAAGTTAGACAGCATTATGTTCTTTCCACAAAACACAACGGGATAATACACTTTTGTGGTGTTAGTATCCCAGCCAACGTAACCTGTCTGAAGGTCACAGACTACTCTGGGCAATACATTTGTTTTCTTGTGGAATACTGTAAACGGTTCTCTACATTTTAAAAACTACACAAAGATATTACAGAAGAGAACCTTCAAACCTCAAACTCAAATTAGGGAAAAATTAGTTGGGTAAAATCTTAAAGATAAATGCCCTTCTCTGTTGCAGTATTCTTGGAGTTAGGGGGAGTTGCCTGCTGCAATGACCCGATGTCTGCCAGTACACGAAAGACTTGCTATTCAGGGGTGTATTATGTCGCACATATGGCAGACGTTCGACAGCAGCCTAAAAAAGAGTGACATACACATGCACCAACCTGAGAACCGAGTGCCCCAAGAGGAACGCCTGTCTAAGGGATATCTCTAGGTTAAGTACATCCAAGGAAGAACAAAGTCAGGTGGAAGGAAGGAGGGACAGAATACTGCAGAGAAGAGAAGGGCATCTATCATTATGGCAAGATTTTAAGCACCTAATCTATATGCCCTATTCTTGTATTGCAGTATTCATGAGGGAGAATACCAAAGCTCATGAAAGGGAGGAGGCAGTGGAGATTTACATGAAGCCACGGAGAAAATCCCTGGCAAACCCTACCCTAGACTTGGAAATGTCCAGTTTGTAATGTTTGAAGGCATGGACTGAAGACCAGGTGTCTGCCGCCAGAATGGAGTTGGTGTCCAATCCTTTGAAGAAAGTGCCAGAGGAAGCAACAACCCTGGTAGAGTGCTTAACAGGAGAAGGGAGACTCTTTCCATGGTTCTCATAACAGAAAGAAATGGCTTTAGAGATCCAGCTGGAAATGGTGTGCTTAGAGATGGTGAGTCCTAAAGCTCTAGGGTGGAATGAGAAAACTAGTCAGATTTCCTGATCTGTTTTATCAGGATAGAACTTATGCTGCCTGCGCACATCCAAAATGTGCAGAATCCTCTCCGCAGAGTTCTGTGGAGTGGGGTGAAAAGGTAAATAGACTGGTTGAAGGACAACTTACCACTTTAGGGATAAAAGTAGGGTTGATGTGGAGAGACTCTGAAACCCCAAGGAAAAAGGAAGAAACCACTAGGGCCTGTAGTTCAGAAACCCTTCTGTCGGAGGTTAGTGCAAGCAGCAAAACAGTTTTCCAGGAAGTAGACACTGCTGGCTCAAAAGGAGCAAGGGTCAGTTTCTCTAATACACAGTTAAGATCACAGGGGGTGCAACAGGTTTCCTAGGGGGGGGTCTTATATGAAGGACTCCTTTCAAGAATAGTTTAGCCTCAAATCTAGAAGTTAAAGGTGGCAACAGTGGTAGACAGCCAGACACCGCTGACAAGTCCACTTTGACCAAGGAGCAAGTTAAGCCAGCAAACTGGTATGAGAAGACCAGTGAGATTTCACTGTCCATGGTTCCTGGTTTCGAGAAAGACAGCAAACAAAGTCTCTTCCATTTGGAAGAGTAAGATTTTCTAGTACTGGTTTCCTGCACTCCTGCAGAACTCTGGCACATCTGAAAAAAAGTTGTCTAAAGGGAATTAAGACCCTATCACCCACAGACTCAGCTGAAGAGTAGACAAGAGGGATGGATTGGAGATCGCGTGAGGTGAGAGAAGGTCCACTCTGTGGGTAACTTGTGGCAATTGCCCTTGGTTAAATGCAGGAGCGTGGGGAACCAATGCTGTCTTGGCCAAAGGGGGGTTTCACCATCAAGATTTTTGGTTTATACTGCTGAATTTTTAGCAGAACTTTTGGAATGAGAGGAAAGGCAGGGAATGCATACAGAAACCTTACTTCCATGAAAAGCTGAGGATGTCCACCGTCCAAACCAGAGGAAGTTGATCTCTGGCACAAAATCATGGAAATTGTCTGTTCATGTTGGATGCCAAAAGGTCCATTTGTAGAGTAACCCATTCTGTGCACAATATTCAAGAACACTTCCCTATGAAGCATCTATTCATGGGATTTTGTTTCAGACCTGCTCAATGCGCCTGCCACTACATTCTGGCTGGAAGGGATACACACAGCCTGGACGGGAGTCTGAAGTTTGACAGCCAATTCCCAGACTTGCAGAGCTAGCCTGCAAAGGAGATAAAACTTTTGTATCCCAGTTTGTTGACATACCAGAGAAGGTACAGCTGTGTACACTTATCATAAATGTAGATGTTAGTGTGCAATTACTGTTGCAGTCATCACATTTGGGTCATCTGCCTGCAGGTAGCCCTTAGCCAGCCTGAATACCAGAGTCTTGGTATTTCTGCATTGGATGCGGTCACTTTTTCCATGACGTCAGATTGTCAGGGGTATAAAACATGCAGCCGACGCCATTACATCAGTTTTTCTTGCACCAGATGTCAGGTGCCCCCAAAATAGGAAGCAATTATATGGTGCGACACCCCCAGCAAAAAGCAAATGCACATAGTATAAGATATGCCAAACCAGAACGATAGGTGAAAGCAAAGACAATCAGGGGGCTAGAGGGAAGGTAACCAGGACAGCAACCTGCCAGCAGATTACCCAAATGTAATGACTGCAACAGTGAAACACGAACATCCAGGACAGCAACTGTGTATACACTCAAACGTCTCCATTTATGGTTACGTGTACACAACTGTACTAGGTTCTTAGTGTTTCACTGTTGCAGTCATCACATTTTGGTCGATTCCCAAAGCTAAGGAAGGGTGGAGGTAGATTAAGAAGCATTAGGGCTGGCAATCAAAGCCCTGTAAGACTGCTGTGGCAAATCCAGTTCTGGATTTAGAAAAGACAGGCAAGTGGCAATGCTTGGTGAAAGTATGTACAGAGCTCCAGGTTGAAGCTTCCATGATGCCCCCGGTAGGGACTCCTGAAAAATACAGTAGAGATAGATGCAGTGCTAGTGGAATGTGTTCTTATCCCCTGTAGGGGTAGGTTTGCCATGGTGCTTGTAGCAGAAATGGATGCAGTGTACTATCCATTTGGAAATGGGTTTGCTTTGAAATGGCCTTCTCCTCTGCCCCATGCAGCAAAGCTGACTAGCAGCTGGTCAGATTTTCTGAGGCGCTTAGTCCTGTCCAAATAGAATCTAAGCTGTCTGTGCACGTCCAGAGAATGCAGTATCCTTTCCCCTTTATTCTGAGGATTAGGGAAAAAAGTAGGCAAAGGGACAGGTTCAAGGTCACACTAGACACCACCTTGGGTATAAAAGATGAGCCAGTCCTGAGGGAAACCCTGTCCGCATGGAAGATAATGAAGGATTCCACTGCCATAAGGGCCTGTAGTTCAGACACTACTTTTAGCCATCACTTCAGCAAGAAAAGCCATTTTCCAAGAGAGGAATTTCAACTCTGCTGTAGCAGCCAGTTCAAAGGGGGTAAGAGTAAGGTTTTCAAATACAAAGTTAAGGTCCCAGGTTGGAGTGGGAGCTCTCCTGGCGGGTCTTAAATTTTTGGCCCCTCTAAGGAACTGTTTTACCAGAGGATGAGAAAAGAGGGAAGGATCAGTATTATAATGGGCTGATATGGCTGAGGCATGAATCTTAACTGAAGAAAAGGATAGGCCCTTGTGGAGCATTTCTGTTAAGTAATCTAGTATACGAGGTAACCTGGGCACCAGTGTCCATCCCCTGAGACTGGCTCCAGGAACAGTATCTTTTCCACTTTTCTGAGCAAGTTTTTCTAGTACTAGGTCTCCTCGTCTCAAAAATGACATCCAGCACCTGCTTACTGAGGGCTGCTAGAGGAAAGCTCAGGGGATTAGCCAGGCTGCAAAGTTCAGGGTTTGAAGCAGAAAGTGCAGAATCTGGCCCGCCTGCGGGGACAGTAGGGAAGGGGTCTGAAGCAGGTGCCATGGTTGTAGCACTGTCAGACTGCGCAAAAGAGGGTACCAGTGCTGGTGTGGCCAGTCTGGTGCAATCAGGACTGTCCTTGGCTTGTCCTGCTTAAGCTTTAGTAGAACCTTTGAGAAAAGAGCCAGAGGGGGAAAGGCATAGACAGAGGCTTTCCCAGGTAAAGGACAGGGCATCCACTTTCCAAGCTTGACTGTGGTGAGTTCTGGTGCAGTATTTGTTCAACTGGTAGTTCTGAGGGGAGGCAAACAGGTCTACCTCTGGTGTCCCCCATTTGTTCAAGAGCATGAATATTTTGGGTTCCAGTTTCTGTGTGTGTGGGTCCATGAGATTTCTGCTCAAGTCATCTGCCAGTGAATTTAGTTTGCCTGGCAGGAATTGAGCTTGTAGGTGCACTTGGTTGCTCAAGGCCATGTTCCACAGAGCCATGGCTAGTCTGCAGAGTGGGTAGGAATGGTTTCCCCCTGCTTATGTATCACATAACTGTGGTGTTGTCGTTCTTTACCAATAGTTTTCCTGGCAGAATAAGGACTTTGAAGGCTGTCAGAGCGTTCTGTACAGCTAACATTTCTTTTTGATTGATATGCAGGTGCATCTGCTTTGGGTTCCATTTGACCTAAATACACTGCCCTGCCATGTGAGCCCCCCATGCATAGTGTGATGCATCTGTTCGGGTTTGAGCGGCAGGGGATAGAGTGAAAGGGAGTCCCTTGTTGTGGTTGCAGGCCTCTGCCCAAAGGAACTCTGCCTTTGACAAGGAATGATAGGAATTGTTTCCAGGTCCTGAGAATGTTGACACCACAGACTTTTTAGATACCACTGAAGTTTCCTCATATGCAGTCTTGCATATGGAATTAACAGAATGAGGCCATGAACACCGGAGCTTGCAGTATTTTCCTTGCAGATAGCTGGGGTTTTGTGGCCAGTACGTTGTCAAATAAATGTTTCTTTGGAGTGAGGAATGCCATCTGGGAAGTTGTGTTCAAGCTTGCTCCCAAGAATACAATCTGTTGGCAGGGTACAAGCTGTGATTTCTTCTCGATGATGGTGTACCCCAGTGAAGTTGGAAGTGTCTTTACAAATGCCAGGTGCTGTAATAGCAAGTCCTGACTTTACATCTGAATCATCTTCCAAGTATGGGTAAATCTGAATATTTCTCTGCCTGCAAAATACAATGGCTGGAGCTAGGCACTTTGTGAATACCCTGGGTGCAGTAGACACGCCAAAGAGAAGTGCAGAGAACTGATAGTGCATGGAGCCTGACCTGAAGCATAGGTATTTCCTACAAGATTCCCTTATTGGGATGTGCAGGTAAGCTTCTTTTAAGTCTAGGGATGCCAGCCATGCATCCTTTGCTACCATAGGAAGCAGCTGTTGGACAGTTAGCATTTTGAATTTTGGAACCACCAGAATGGTGTTCAAAATAGACGGATCCAGGATAGGACGCCAGGAGTTTTCTTTTCTGGGAACCAGGAACAGTCTTGAATAAAAGCCTTGTCCCCTTTGTTCTGCTGGGACAGGTTGAATAGCCTTGTTGCTGAGGAGAGAGCACACTTGTTTCTGGGCCTCTGCCCACTGGTTTGGGGGGGAGGCCTGGCCATCCAATTAGGGTTGGGAGTGAGTGGAAGTTGAATCTGTATCCTAGGGAAACAGATGTTTAAAACCCATTTGTCTTTGGTAATGTAATCCAGTACTTTGCATGCAGGGCGAGCTTTCCTCCTAAAGGTGCAAGTAGTTGAGCAAGGCTGGGAGGAGTTAAGGACAAGTCATTGTGCAATTTTACCATAGGGGGTGGCCTACTACTCCCCGTTTTGGACATGGGAGCACCCCACTGCTTAGATCTGGGCATAAGCAGAGACTGAAGTCTTGGAGGTCTGCTGCCCCTGGGTTTGGCCTGGAAGGGACTGGAAAGGACCACTTCTTTGAAGCCCAATGCCTACTGAATCTAGGTGGCTGCACTTGTAAGAAATCAACAGTTTGCATAGATTTAGCTTTTTCCTCCATCCTTTTGAGGACGACTTCTGCTTTATTGCCAAAAAGGCACTCTTGGTTTAAGTGTGCATCCAGTAATTTTGCTTTTACATGACCTAGCAAGTTTTGTTCCTTAAGCCAAGCATGCCTTCTAAGTACAGACCCAATGACAGCAGCCCTGCAAGACGCTTCTAAAGCATCAAAACCACACTGCAAAGTATGTTTACCAACTTGGTCAGCAGAATGCATTAACTCCTGTAAATCTGTGTGTTCTGCAGTCAGGAAGAAACATTTTCCTTTTTAAATTAGCCCCATAATATGCTGCTGATACTTTAACATATGAAACTGGCAATTTACATCCCTAATGGCCAGAGTAGCAGAGGTGTATACCTTCTTACCCCATCTGTCTAAAGCCCTAGAATCCCTGTCAGTAGGGGTAGGATTAATGCCTTTGGTCCTTGGGAAATGGTCTCTGATCCGCAGTAGGATTCTTGAAGAATTTGCAGAGAGTCAGGTACTCTATAGTACTGGTCAGGTTTCCTGGGAGCTGGAGGCAAAGTACCCGGGGTACGGCTGGATTCCAAGAAAACATCTACAATCTCCAGAACAGGAGGGATAGCTAGAGGCCTGTGCTGAGGCAGGTTTAAAAATTCCCCAAGTCTCTTTTTGGACTGAATACTCCTGCCTTTACCAGCAGAAATGCTCCCTAAAGGGTATGCAAGGTTTCACCAAAAGAAAAATCTTCTGGAGGGGGAGCAGAGGGAATGGTATCCTCTGCATCAAAATCCTCATAGGTAGATAAGGGCAAGTCCTGGTAGTCAGAAGGAAGAGGCATCAGATTCCTGATCAGAAGAATCAAAAGGAAAATCAGTTCTAGGTCTCAGAGGGAAGGATGGCTTCCCCCAATTAAGGTAATAAGGTATTCAGCCATTCTAATTTCTCACTGGTTATGCCCCTGCAGTAACCCTGACTAATCTTCAACCATTCCCTACTTCTATCTTCACACTGCCTCTGGATACACAATCTTACTCTGTGTACCCCTCGGTATGCAGAAACTGGTACTAGTAAGATTAATATAACTTCCAGTATTTATGTAAACTATCACTGAACTTTAATGTATCTCTAATCTCTTACAGTTAAGACGACTTAATCCTTTATACTCATCCTTCTTAGTATTTTACTTTTTCTAAACTCCTTTTTTGTATTTAATTTCTTCCTACTTTATTTGTTATACATCTGTACATTATATTTTGTGCTAGGTTGGAGCTTTTCTCCCCGGGCCTCTACTGAAAATGGAAATATAGCTAGTTAGATTAGCCCGGTCAACAAATGTAAAATAAATAAAATAAAATAAATTAATTAAATTTGTTTTTGAGGCATGTGGGCCTGAGAATGTGCCTTTGGTCGGTTTTCTAGGCATACTGCGAACTTTAGACTTGAGGAATGTGGTATTTTTGGCTTGAAACAAAGTCCCTGGTTTAATATGAAAATCGGTAGGCCTGAATACACCCTCAGAAGCCAGTGCCTGCACAGTGGCTCCGGATCAATCCAAGGTAGAGACATCCACAGGTTCCATAGTCGAAGCAGCATCTCGCGGCATACCCGGCTCCGGAATGGGTCTCAGTAGAGGACTGCAAATCTGTAGAAGCAATTATCAGGGGCTGCGAAAGCACCAGAGTACCAGCGGACTAGCTTAACGGAAGCATCTTCGGCAGTTTTGGACCTATGCGGTCCGTATCTGTCTTTATCCTTACGTTTTTTTCGGAAGATCGGTAGTTGGACGGCTTAAAGCCATTTCGGAGTATGGAGATCAAGAGCAAATGTATTTAGCTACAAAAATAGCCCGGATAGTTCAGGCATTGAACAAGGCACAAAACACAGCGAGGGATGTCGTGGTCTGGGCCTAAACAGGCAACACAGTAAGAATGATAATCTCGGAGGTATTTGCTTTCCACAGGCAAGACAATACATTTTTTCTGACATCTGTTAGAGCAAGAAAAAAGGATCCTCAACGGGGTACTTATCTTTTAGAAGAGTTCAGGTCGGAAACTCAAATGAAAATTTCAGGAGTCGGCCGACAGGCACTCGAGAACAGCTTCTGCTTTGGGCACTGCACGGCAAGAAAGACCGATGTAATGGCATCAGCTGCATGTTTTATACCCATGACGTCATGGAAGAAGTGACAGCATCAGATGCAGAGATCCCAAGACTCTGGTATTCAGGCTGGCTGAGGGTTACCTGCAGGCAGATAACCCAAATGTGATGACTGCAACAATGAAACACAAAGATAATCAGTCATGTCTGAAAATCTTTAGAGGGCCTGGGATGAAGAGGGACTGAAAGCTCTGAAGTGCCAGTAGAAGTGGCCTAAATTAGTTTATATTGGTGTGTTCCCTTGAGAGGGGACCAGGTCCCTTGTGCTTTTGTGGAGCTGCATGCTGCTCCCCATCCTGTGTCTGAACATCTCAGACTAGTGGTGAAGGATGGAGTGGGAGACCTGGGTTGGCAGTTCTGTTGCATCCACCAGGTTCAACCTCTTCAGACAAGGGGATAAGGGGAACAGGGGATGTGTATGTTGCAGCCACACTGATTGCAAGAACCACTGCAGATTCCTCACGTGCAGTTTTGCCAGAGAAGCAGTAGGATGGTGGATGCCATGAAGCCCAGGGTTCTGAGAAAGATCCTCGCAGTGATGTGAGTCAGTGGGATGAGGCTTTGGAAAAAGCAAATAAGCCCCTGAGCCTTGAGTGTGCATGTTTGGGGGGGGGGGGGGCTTCAATGTCTGCTTGTAGCCTGCATCCTAGAAATATCTGGTCCCAAAATGGGGAAGAGCAGATTTTTGGTAGTTTACTTTAAAACCCAGAGATTGTAGATGGGGATGGCAGAGCAGATGTTGCGCTCCATTATTCCTTGACAGACTGCTTGAAAAAGTTAGTCCAGGTATGGGAAAAGTACAGTTGTGTACACTTAGCATAAATGTAGATGTTAGAGTATTCACTGTTGCAGTCATTACATTTGGGTAGAATCCCAAAGCTATGGTTGGGAGACTGGAGCTAAACAGCATTAGGTGCGGCTAAGGCCCTGCAGCACTGCAGTGGCAAAGCCTGCCCTGGACTTGGGAGTTCTGCTCACACCTTTACAAAAGCATTACCATTTGCCTTTCTACTCCAAGTAGCATCCTCTAGAATGTCTTTGGTTGGTACTCCTCTGAGAAAGGCTGCTGAAGTAGCTGCAGCTCTGGTGCAATGAGTCCTAATGCCCTTGGGCACAGGTTTACCATGGGGTAAGTAGCAGAAACGGATGCAGTGGCTTATCTGCTTCGAAATAGCATTTCCTTCTGATCCTGCAGTATATGACACTAGTAATTGCTCAATTTTTCTTAGAGCTTTTGTCCTGCTCAAGTAGAACCTTAGCGGTCTGTGTCCGTCCAAGGAATGCAGAATTCTCTCCCCCTTGTTCTGCGGATTTGGATAAAAAGTTGGCAGATGAACTGTCTGGTTAAGAGCTACACTGGAAACCAACTTAGGCATAAAAGTAGGATTTGTCCTCAGAGACACCCTGTCTGGGTAAAATGATAAACTGCTCTACAGCCATGAGGGCCTGTAGCTCTGAAACTCTTCTTGCTGAAGTAATTGCTAGTAGCAGAGCTGTTTTCCATAAGAACTTTAGATCAGCTGTATCAGCTGGTTCAAATGGAGGCAGGGTGAGCTTTTCCAACACATAATTGAGGTCCCATGCAGGTAATGATGATCTTCTAGAAGGCCTTAAATATTTTGCTCCTCTAAGATACTGCTTTAGTAAAGGATGTGAAAAGATTGGTGGCTCTGTATTGTAATTAGCCGAAATGGCAGAAGCATGGATTTTGATTGATGAGAAAGACAGGCCTTTGTCAAGCATCTCAGCTAAGTATTGTAACATTGGAGGAATATTTGGTTCTGCTGTATCAGTTCCTTGTGCTTGATTCCAAGCACAGAATCTCTTCCATTTGTCAGCATAAGATTTTCTAGTACTAGGCATTCTGGCTTAAAAATGACATCCATCACAGCTTTAAGGAGAGGTGTCATTTGTATGACTACATAATTAGCCATGCTGCCAGGTTCAGAGTCTGTAGTTGATTGTGCAGGATCGGATTGTTTTGCTGGGACAGTAGTTGTGGTCTTTGAGGCAAGGTCCAAGTTGGGTATTGAGCCAAGTTCCTTAGGCTTGGGTACCAGTATTGGCGGGGCCAGTCCGGGGCAATTAGTATCATCTTTGGCTTCTCGTCTGACTTTTAGGAGGACCTTTGGTAGAAGAGGGAGTGGAGGAAAGGTGTAAACTGATATTTTTTTCCAACTGAAGGACAGGGCGTCCACTTACCATGCTTCTCTGTGATAAGTCCTTGTGCAGAATCTTTTCAATTGATAATTTTGAGGAGAAGCAAACAGATGTCTGGGCTCCCCCATTTCTCTGTTATCATGCTAAAGACTTGTGGATTTAGTTTCCACTCGTGAGGATCCATAAGGTTTCTGCTTAAATCATCTGCCAGAGTGTTTTCCTAGCAGGAATTGAGCTTGAAGATGTATTTGGTAGGTCAAAGCTGTGCCCCACAGTGCCATGGCTAATCTGCAAAGGGTGTGTGTGCCCCCTTTCTTGTTTACATACCACATGACTGTGGTGTTGTCTGTCTATCAGTAGTTGTCCTGGATGAAGTAAGCCCTTGAAGGCTGTTAGGGCATTTTGAACAGCTAGCATCTTTCTGGTTGATATGCAGATGCATCTGCTTTGATGTCCATAAGCCCTGAATGCATCTTCCTGCCATGTGCCCCCCCCCCCCAGGCATAATCTGACGAGTCTCTTAAGGTTTGGCTGGCAGGGGGTAGAGTGAAGGGCAGTCCCATGTTTTGGGGACATGGCTTTGCCCACCATAGGAACTCCCGTTGTAGGCAGGGTATGAGAGGAATCATTGTTTCCAGACTGTGTGAATGTTGACTCCATAAACTTTTTAGGCACACTTGAAGTTTCCTCGTATGCAGTCTTGCATATGGAATTAGTAGGATGCAGGATGCCATGAAGCCCAGAGCCTGCAAAATTTGCCTTGCAGAAGACTGGGTCTTAGTTACCATCAATTTGAAGTAAGCAGTCAGTTGCCTTTGCTGGTCTGGCGTGAGGTAAGCCATGTGGGCAGTTATATACAAGCTTGCACCCAGGAATGTTATCTTTTGAGAGGGTACCACTTGCGATTTTTTCGTTTATTGTGTACCCTAGGCATGTTAGAAGCCTTTTCACAAACGCCAGGTGTCGAAGAAGAGTGTCCTTGTTCTCTGCTTGAATGAGACAGTCGTCCAGGTAAGGATATATCTGTATACCTCTGTCTGCAAAACGCAATTACTGGTGCCAGGCACTTTGTAAAGACCCTGGGCGCAGTAGATAAGCCAAAAGACAGTGCAGAAAATTGGTAATGCATTAAGCCAGCCTTGAATCTGAGGTACCTTCTGCACGATTGTCTTACTGAGACATGCAGGCATGCCTCTTAGGTCTAAAGTCACCAGCCAAGCATTCTTGCCCAGCATGGGCAGAAGCTGCTGCAAAGTCAGCATTTTGAATTTTGGAATACCCATGTGTGTGTTCAAAAATCGATAAATCCAGTATTGGCCATTAGGCCTTGTCCTGTCTGGGTACTAAGAACAGTTGAGTAAAAACCTTGTCCTTTTTCCTGTTCTGGCACTGTCTGAATGGCCCCCATATCAATGAGGGACGTAACCTGTTTCTGTGCCTCTGCCCATTGATTTTTTGGCAGATCTGGCCAACCATTTGCACTGGCAGAGTGTGGAAATGGAACTGTATCCCTGTGATACAATGTTTAATAACCACTTGTACTGGGTTATTAACTGCCAATTTTGAGCAGAAAGTCCTAAATTTCCCCCATGGGTCGGAGGGAAGTCATTGGGATTATTTTCTGTAGGTTTGCACTTCATCTCCTCCAGATTTGGAGGTGGAAGTGCCCCATAGCTTTGACCTGTATGAATCTTGCGCCTAGTATCTGGAACCCTTAGGGTGTCTGGATTTGCCCCTTTGAGCTCTGTCTGATACAGGAAAGGACCAATTTTTTGTAGGCCAGTGTCCACTGAATCTTGGTGGCTGCACTTGTAAGAAGTCTAGCAGTTTGCATAGACTTAGTTCTGTCTTCCACTTTCTTTAAAACCTCTTCTGCCTTAATACCAAACAGAGAATCATGCTGTAAAGGTGCAGCTTGCAATTTAGCTTTAACATGTTCAAGCAAAATTTGTTCCTTTAACCAAGCATGCCTCCTCATCACAGATCCAGTAACTGTGGCCCTGCAGGAGGCCTCTAAGGAATCAAAACCACATTGCAAAGTATGCTTTCCAACTTGTTCAGCCGCATGCAATAATTCCTGCAATTCCTTATTTTCTGCACATTCTGAAATAAACATTTTCTGTTTCAGCAACCCCATAACATGTTGCTGGTACTTAAGCATATAAAACTGACAGTTTAAGGCCCTGATTGCAAAGATTGCAGATGTATAAACCTTTTTCCCCCCCATCTGTCTAGTGCCCTTGAATCTCTGTCAGAGGGGGTAGGATGTTTTGCTGTTGAGGCCTTAACTCCCTTTGGACCCTGTGAAATAGTATCAGGATCAGCAGCAAGGTTTCTACATAAAAATTTATGAGAGTCAGGGACCCTGTAATATCGGTCAGGCTTACTGAGAGCCGGAGTTAAGGAGACTGGGGTCAAGCTCGACTTCGAAAACACATCCACAAGGTCTAAAACAGAAGGAATGGCTAAAGGCTTGTGCTGAGGAAGGAGGAAATCCCGGAGCCTCTTTTTTAATTCTGAGACGTCTTGACTCTCCCAGTGAAAATGCACCCTCAAAAATATGCAAGGTTTCTCCAAATTAATAATCCTCAGGAGGGGATGCAGATGGAATAGACTCCTCAGCATAAAAATCCTCATAGGGAGGTATAGATAATTCCTGCTCAGAAGAGGAATCAGAAGAAATGGAAACCTGATGTGAAGATTCATAAGTGTCTTGCCTAGGCCTCTTATCTGGAGGGGGATGGGTACCCCTGATCAAGGTAATAAGGTCTTCAGCAAGAGAGACTTTAATATTGCTCTTACAAACTTAGAAAGTTGACAGAGCACGTTTTGCATTAGCATGGATTTTCTTAAAGATATGAAGTCTGAAACTGAAATGTCCACCATTTTCCAACTTTAATCTTTAATGATTTAGCACTAAATTGCCAGAAAACCCACAATTTTATTAAGACTGGATCAAAAATAGAAGGCAAAAACCTGGACAGTTGAGAGGTATGGCTCCAAGGTCTATTTACTCACAGAAGTCTGACGGCCCTAAACACAAAGGTAGCAGAAGTATATACTTTTTTTTGCCCAACCTCTCCATGTCTGCTGTCTTTATCAGAGGGAAGCAGAGTGGTGGAGGGAAATAACCTACAGGTCTTATTAGAAGCCATAGTGATGACAGAAGGGGCTTTCAACAGGAACTTGTAGTCTTCAGGCACCTTGCAGAATCTGTCTGGTTTATGTCTAGGAGGCTGGGAGTCAGGGGCTTTACTAGAAGATAAATACATCCAAGGCAGGTAGGACAGGAGGTATGGCTGAGGGACCAGAATTATGTACCTGAAGTAGTTTTTACCACCTTTTTTTGAACTTCAGACATCTGACAACCATCCCATTTGAAATGTTCCCTCGTCTTATTTAAGGTGTCACTGAAGGCAATTTTCTCCAATGGAGAATCAGTACCATTGGAATCCACCTCCAGGGAAGCATGATCCATCAGGGAGGTGATGTGAGATGAGTAAGCTAGGGACTCATCCTCTGAAACCTCTTCCTCCTCAGAAGTAGCCTCTTCCTAACACTCTTCTGAGGGGAGGTAACCCAGGGTGTGTCCGGTACTGAAACCCCAGGATGAGGCTTGAGACATGACAGCATTAAAAATACGTTTAACATTTTCCAGTCCAGAAGAGAATCAGAAGGAAGGTGATAAATTAAGAAGTTATATACTCACCATAACGTTCCATCTGAGTAGGTATCTTCATTTGTCTGCAACCTGTGGGATACGGATCCGAGCCGGCAACTTCTAACATAGCATAGATCAGAGCTCCTAGCTCCTCCCCCTTACCCATAATCCCCTGCCTGCCCTAACTGACCTCAGATCAAGTTTGCCCCATAGCACAACAGATAACAGGTGTCCCCAATGGGAACATATGCTAATAACACAAGAGCGATCCAATCGTTCAGGGGGAAGGAGGGGGGGGGATGGTTGCAGACAAATGAAGATACCTACTCAGATGGAACGTTATGGTGAGTGCATAACTTCTTAATCTGAAGTAGGAACTTCATTTGTCAGCAACCTGTGGGACAGAGTCCCCAGCTACCCAAGTCTTGGGTGGCCTTCATGGAAGGATATTCCGGAGCACCGCAGAGCCAAAGGACGCTCTACCTCAGGAAACAACATCTATTTTATAATGGCCGATAAAGGTGTGAGATGAAGCCCAAGTGGCTGCGGAACAAATGTCATCAAGTGGAACCCTAGCTTGAAAGGCTGCAGGAGTGGCAACGGCCCTAGTAGAATGAGCACGGACTCCTTGAGGTGCAGGCCTTCCAGAACTCTGATATGCTAACAGAATACAACTCGAGATCCATCTAGAGAGAGAAACCTTAGAAACTGATTTTCCGAAATTACTTTTGGCAAAGGAGATAAACAACTGATCGGATTGCCTATGACCAGCAGTTCTGTGGATATAAAAACGTAATTGTCTGTGTACGTCCAAGGAATGAAGCTTGTACTCTCCTTTGTTATGAAAGTTGGGGAAAAACACTGGGAGATTGATGGATTGATTGATGTTCGCTTCTGAAGATACCTTAGGTAGAAAGGACGGGTTGATTCCGAGGTAAATCCTATCCAGGTGAAAAACCAAATATGGTGGTTTGACACAAAGGGCTTGCAATTCAGATACCCTTTTGGCTGAAGTTATGGCCACCAAAAAGGCTGTTTTCCAAGAGAGAAATTGGAGATCAACTGTGGCAGCCGGTTCGAATGGGGGACCAGTCAAGGCCTGCAAGACTAAGGATAAATCCCATGGGGGTACCACCTCTAACTGGAGGCCTAAGTAGGAAGGTACCCTCGAGGAAGGTCTTACACAGTTTGGAAGTGATAATAGGACCAGACTCTTGCCCCACATGGTAGTATGAGATTGCTGCCAGCTGTACCTTGACTGTGGAAGAACTAGCCCCCCCTGGTGAAAGAGAGAGGTTAGAAAATCTAGAATCGATGATATCGGGGCTGTAAACAGGTCTAAATGACGGTGTTTTGCCCAAATGGTGAAGCGTTTCCACTTACTCCGATAAACCTTCCTGGTGGAAGGCTTGTGAGCTGCTACAAGAATGGCTTTGACCGGTGATGAGATCCCGGGAGTCCTTACGAGGAGTGGAACTGGAGCAACCAAGCCATCAGCTTGAGGTTGACCAGGTTCGGAGTCGGAAGACCGAGAGGATGAGAGATGAGATCTGGAATGGGATCCAGAATCCATGGTGGATACACTAGGCGAGACCATAGGTAAGGGAGCCACGTCTGAAGAGGCCAGAATGGGGCAATGAGGATCATTCTGCTCCCCAGCTGCCTGGCTTTCTGTAACAATTTCAACATCAGGGGTAGAGGAGGGTAAGCATAAAGTAGACCTGGAGGCCAAGCATGAACTAGAGAGTCTCTCGGGGACTTCCCCGGAGGGGGGATCAGAGCGAAGTAATCGTTGCATTTCATGTTTGAAGGAGAGGCAAAACGATCGCAACAAGGTCGCCCCCATCGGGCAAATACTTGCTCTGCCACTCTGTGGTTGAGAGACCACTCATAAGGAGTCAGGATAGTACAACTGAGCCTGTCCGCTAAAATGTTGGACCGTCCCGGAATGTGCGTTGCTATGAGAAAGCGGTTGGTGGAAATCGCCCATTCCCACACGCTCATGGCCTCGCTGCAAAGGGGGTAAGACCTGGTTCCTCCCTGTTTGTTGATGTACCAGACTACTGACATGTTGTGTCTGTACCGCAATTGTCCCTATCGGAAAAGAGTTGTGTAGTGCTTGCAATGTCAAAAGCACCGCTCTCATCTCTAGAACGTTGATATGCAAAGAGGTCTCTACGTCGTTCCACGTGCCTTGGACTGTTCTGCCTGAAAAATGCCCCCCACCCCACCCCAGGCGAGAAGCGTCTGTGGTCACTGTGTCGACTGGTGGAGGTAGTGAGTAGGGACGACCCGTGTGGAGGTTGGGAGACTGGAGCCACCACAGGAGCGATTTTCTGCAAACCTTGCTTAAGGAAACTGGGTGAGACAGAGGGTTGCAAGACAGGGACCATTGTACCTGGAGGGTCCACTGAAGAACCCTCATGTTCAACCGGGCCAATGGTAGCAGAGGGATTGCAGCCGCCATAGATCCTAGGGCCCTCAGAATCAATTCCGCCGAAGGAGTTTGCAGATGAAGAATGGCCTGCGCGTGTAATATCAGGTTCCGAAGTCGATCTGGAGTCAAGAACGCAAGCATCTGTCTGGAATCCAGTCTTGCCCCTATAAAATCTAGCATCTGTGTAGGGATGAGAGGGGATTTGGTCATGTTGATGGTTAATCCTAATAGTGGAGCCAGACCGAGAAAATAGTCCCTGCCTGAGCAAAGTAGATGCCTTGTTGGGGCTGTGAGGAGCCAGTCGTCTAGGTATGGAAAGACATGAATTCCCTGGAGTCTCAGGTGGGCCGCTACTACCGCTAGGACCTTGGTGAACACCCTGGCGGCTGAGGTGAGACCGAAGGGGAGGACCCTGAATTGAAAGTGACTGGCTCCCAGCCGGAAGCGGAGGAACCTCCTGGAATGCCTGTCCACTAGAACGTGATAGTACGCATCCTTGAGGTCTATAGAGCACATCCAGTCGTCCTCCCGCAATAAGGGGAGGACGGATTGCAACGTGACCATTCGCAACTTTTGTTTGGGTACCGCCAGGTTTAGGAAAGAGAGGTCGAGGATGGACCTCAAGTCAGTCTTTTTTGGCACCAGAAAGAACCTGGAGTAAAACCCTGATCAGACTTGATCTGGGGGGACGGGCTGGATGGCTCTTTTGTAGAAGCTGCTGAATTTCTGCAGTGGCCGCCTTCTTTTGACTGGGTGGGACGTCGGGAAGGTTTCTGATTCTGGGGTTGGCTATGAAGGGAATTAGGTAACCTCTGGATATAATGCGAAGCACCCAGCGATCTGTTGTTATGGACTCCCATTTTGCCAGGTGCTTGGCGCCCGACTGCCTCCAGAGTGGAGCAGTCAGGAAACCCCTCAGGGTTCTGCGTGGGCCTCTCAGAGAAAGGTTCTCTGGACCCAAAATTCCTCGGACCCCCTCTGCCTCTGGGGCGGCGTCCTCTCTGTCCTCCTCTGCCACGAGAGGACTGGTTGTCCTGAGCAGATTGAGATTGATGCGATTTTCGGAACCACATCTTCTTCTGACCCTTTTGGTTCTTGGAAAAGGACCTCTGGGGCGCAGAGAAGCGGACTCCGACGGCAGACAAGGTCTTCCCGTCTTTCTCACTCTGGACAAGAGAGTGTCGCGAACGGTTTTGCCGAACAGTGCAGAACCATCAAAAGGGGCATTCGCAAATGACGCCTTAAAGGGTACCAAGAAGTCACAGTGACGGAGCCAGGCCTGTCTCGTGACAAGCCCGACTCCGCCTGCTCTAGCGGCTCCCTCTGTAGCATGAGACAATAGCCGCATAGAGGTATTAGAGAGAGCGGTGGGTGGCCATTCGGGAAGAGTACAAATCCTTGTCTCCCTCCGACATGGACCCAGGGGGGGGGAAGCAGTGTATTCCTTAATTAGGTCCCGCTGCATCCTAATAACGTGTGCCATATAGTTCAAGGCCCTCAGAGAAGGTCGCTGAACTGAAGGCCCGCTTCCCAAGACTGTCCATCGCGCGAGACTCCTTGCTCGGAGGATGAACCATGGGGCTCTCCTGAGCCAACTCTTTCTTAGTGGCTGCAGCCACCAACATGGCATCCACAGGGGGACCTCTGCTCCAATGTGATCTCTCTGCAGGGGGGCTCAATTTTGTCTGGGCGCTTGGACGGGTCTAAGGTGTCCAGTTCCTTCCAAGCCCTAGAGGATATGAGATCCACCAGGGGGTCGGGTGGAGGGGACACCCAAGAGGTAGATAGTCCTGCCTCGAACGCCTCAAGGAATACGGACTCGTCAGAGGAAGCCTTGGGGGCAGACCACCCACCTCTGATTTTGAGCATTTCCATGATGTCTCCAAAGGAGACATCCTCAGGGGGTGATCTCGGGGAGCCTTCCTCTTCATCCAAGTCCGTATCTTCTGTGAGACTCTCAGGGGAGTCTATGTGCCTCCTTTTGCACTTTGCCTTGTGGGGAATCTCCTCGGGGGGGGCTGTCCGAGGAGTCCTCACAGGCTGTAACCTGTTCCACTGGAACTCCTAAAGGTGCTGAGGCAGGCTGCCCAGAGGGCCGGATGAGGGGAGCCAGGACCAGATGAGGAGTGCAGGAGGGAGCCGAAGCCAGGACCGGAGGCCTGGAAGCACTCGACAGTGCCCTCTCCACCGCAGCGAAAGCAGAGGGGGAGCCGCTCTCAGACGGATCAGAGATTCGACTCCCACTCGGATCCGAAGCGGGGATCGGACCCGGCACAGAGAACGTCTGATCCAAAGGACCAGTGTGCTCCGACCGGGACGGAGCCGAAAGCACACACAATCCCTCGGATCCGAAGCTCGGCCCACAGCTCCGAGAGGTCAGATCCGACAGACTCGAGGGAATAGTCGGAGCCGACGTGCCCAGCACGGTCGGCTCAGACCTACCCCCAGATCCAACGTGGCTTGGCTCCGAGCCCGGAATGCAGGTCGGAGAAGGAGCTATAGGAGCGAAAAGAGGGGGGGGAGGCAAGAGCACTCCCATCTGCATCTGGGCCTGGATGAATCTCCTCATCATCCGGTCCATATCTGCATCAGACATGCTAAAAGTGGACCACGACGAGGCCACCGAGATGGACCTGAAGTGTCGCCTCGATGACCTCGACGGGGACTGGATCACCTCCTCCTCTGGTCCCGGGGAGAAACAAGGGGATCGGATCCGAGGAGGAGGAGATCGAGAAGACTTGGACGGGGAAGCCCTCTTGGCGGGCGGGGCCGATGAGTCCTCGGCCCGCCGCTTAAGGTGCTTCTCCCGCCGCTTCTCTTTCCTGGCCTCCCTATCCTCCGGAGCCGAAGCGGGAGGTTGAGTCCCGGTCGGAGGAAGGGAGGCAGGGGTGACCGCTACCGGGGGGGTAGCGGGCACCGAAGCACCGGA
Source organism: Protopterus annectens (assembly GCF_019279795.1). NCBI lineage: Eukaryota > Metazoa > Chordata > Ceratodontiformes > Protopteridae > Protopterus > Protopterus annectens. The sequence goes on from NC_056745.1 coordinate 513,182,440, forward strand.
GGCAGAAGCAGAGTCTGGGGGTAGAAGGCCCGCCAGAACTAGCTTCGACCTTCGATCCTGAAGTGCCCTGGGGTTGAACGCCGCGCAAATCGCGCACCCCGAAGAGAGGTGTTCAACCCCAAGGCACCTAACGCACCGAGTGTGGCCATCAGCCGGTGAAAGCTTGCGACCACACTCGGTGCATTTCGAAAAAATTGCCTTAGGGGCCTCCGACATACTGTAGGAAAGCACACTCACTAGGCCCCTAATTCAGTCACACACACACACGCTACGACCAGCGGGGGAGGGAGAATTATACTTGAATTAAAACAAGTATGTTTTATATATATAAAAAGGAGAAAGGGTAAACCTATCACACACACAACCAGTTACTCAAAAGAAAAAATACAAAAACTTTTTTCCTCACAAAACGCCAAGAGCTCTGAACCTAGCTGTTGCTTGAAGAGTGGCAAACTAGATCTGAGGTCAGTTAGGGCAGGCAGGGGATTATGGGTAAGGGGGAGGAGCTAGGAGCTTGGATCTATGCTATGTTAGAAGTTGCCGGCTCGGATCCAAGATCGGATCCGTATCCCACAGGTTGGTAACAAATGAAGTTCCTACTTCAGACGCTTGGTTTCTTTTTGGCATGTAGTTCAACTGTGTAAGGTCAGAGGACCACAAATAGGCCTGGCTTTGATGTCTGAATCCATGTCCTCCCAAATATTTGGGAGATTCTTATAGGGTCCTTGGTAAATCAAGGATAGGCTCCCCCCGGACATTTGTTCTGGACGCCTGCAGTAAGTATAGGCTATCATCCTGATCCAAGGTGTGGCCTCTGATACAGGCATTACTTGTGAATCAGATGTAGGGGCTGAACGTTTCTCCAGGCTAGCAAGTGCCTCTGGTGAGACGTCCGGCCACAGGAGGTGCAGCAAAAGTTTCTGGCCTAGCCTTCCATTTCACAAGCAATATTGCTATTGCTACAGCTCGCTCCGTCTCTCTAGCTCTAGCTATGGCTCTCTCTCTAGCTCTAGCTATGGCTCTCTCTCTCTAGCTCTAGCTATGGCTCTCTCTCTCTAGCTCTAGCTATGGCTCTCTCTCTCTAGCTCTAGCTATGGCTCTCTCTCTAGCTCTAGCTATGGCTCTCTCTCTAGCTCTAGCTATGGCTCTCTCTCTCTGGCTCTCTCTCTCTGGCTCTCTCTCTCTAGCTCTAGCTATGGCTCTCTCTCTCTCTCTCTCTCAGCTACAGCTCTCTCTCTCTCTCTCAGCTACAGCTCTCTCTCTCTCTCTCAGCTACAGCTCTCTCTCTCTCTCTCAGGCTCTAGCTATGGCTCTCTCTCTAGCTATGGCTCTAGCTCTAGCTATGGCTCTCTCTCTCTCTAGCTCTAGCTATGGCTCTCTCTCTCTCTCTAGCTCTAGCTATGGCTCTCTCTCTCTCTAGCTCTAGCTATGGCTCTCTCTCTCTCTCTAGCTCTAGCTATGGCTCTCTCTCTAGCTATGGCTCTCTCTCTAGCTATGGCTCTCTCTCTAGCTATGGCTCTCTCTCTAGCTATGGCTCTCTCTCTAGCTATGGCTATGGCTCTCTCTAGCTCTAGCTATGGCTCTCTCTCTCTCTCTCTAGCTCTAGCTATGGCTCTCTCTCTCTCTCTCTAGCTCTAGCTATGGCTCTCTCTCTCTCTCTCTAGCTCTAGCTATGGCTCTCTCTCTCTCTCTAGCTCTAGCTATGGCTCTCTCTCTCTCTCTAGCTCTAGCTATGGCTCTCTCTCTCTCTCTAGCTCTAGCTATGGCTCTCTCTCTCTCTCTCTAGCTCTAGCTATGGCTCTCTCTCTCTCTAGCTCTAGCTATGGCTCTCTCTCTCTCTAGCTCTGGCTATGGCTCTCTCTCTCTCTCTAGCTCTGGCTATGGCTCCCTCTCTCTAGCTCTGGCTATGGCTCCCTCTCTCTAGCTCTGGCTATGGCTCCCTCTCTCTAGCTATGGCTCCCTCTCTCTAGCTATGGCTCCCTCTCTCTAGCTATGGCTCCCTCTCTCTAGCTATGGCTCCCTCTCTCTCTAGCTCTGGCTATGGCTCTCTCTCTCTCTAGCTATGGCTATGGCTCTCTCTCTCTCTCTAGCTATGGCTATGGCTCTCTCTCTCTCTAGCTCTGGCTCTCTCTCTCTCTCTCTAGCTCTGGCTCTCTCTCTCTCTCTCTCTAGCTCTAGCTATGGCTCTCTCTCTCTCTATCTCTAGCTATGTCTCTCTCTCAGCCTAGCCATGGCTCTCTCTCTCTCTAGCTATGGCTATGGCTCTCTCTCTCTCTCTCTCTAGCTATGGCTATGGCTCTCTCTCTCTCTCTCTAGCTATGGCTCTCTCTCTCTCTCTCTAGCTCTAGCTATGGCTCTCTCTCTCTCTCTCTAGCTCTAGCTATGGCTCTCTCTCTCTCTCTCTAGCTCTAGCTCTCTCTCTCTCTCTCTCTCTAGCTCTAGCTATCGCTCTCTCTCTCTGGCTATGGCTCTCGCTCTCTCTCTCTGGCTATGGCTCTCGCTCTCTCTCTCTGGCTATGGCTCTCTCTCTCTCTCTAGCTCTAGCTATGGCTCTCTCTCTCTCTAGCTCTAGCTATGGCTCTCTCTCTCTCTAGCTCTAGCTATGGCTCTCTCTCTCTCTAGCTCTAGCTATGGCTCTCTCTCTCTCTAGCTCTGGCTATGGCTCTCTCTCTCTCTCTCTCGCATGGCTCTCTCTCTCTCTCTCGCGTGGCTCTCTCTCTCTCTCGCGTGGCTCTCTCTCTCTCTCTCTCTCTCGCATGGCTCTCTCTCTCTCGCGTGGCTCTCTCTCTCTCTCTCGTGGCTCTCTCTCTCTCTCTCTCTGGCTCTCTCTCTCGTGGCTCTCTCTCTCTCATGGCTCTCTCTCTCTCGTGGCTCTCTCTCTCTAGCTCTAGCTATGGCTCTCTCTAGCTCTAGCTATCGCTCTCTCTCTCTAGCTCTCTCTCTCTCTATGGCTCTCTCTCTCTCTGGCTCTGGCTCTCTCTCTCTCTCTCTCTAGGATCTACAGCTCTCTCTCTCTCTCTCTCTAGGATCTACAGCTCTCTCTCTCTCTCTCTCTGGCTCTCTCTCTCTCTCTGGCTCTGGCTCTCTCTCTCTCTCTGGCTCTGGCTCTCTCTCTTGCTCTGGCTCTCTCTCTCTCTGGCTCTGGCTCTCTCTGACTCTCTCTCTCTGGCTCTCATATGGCTCTCTCTCTCTCGCATGGCTCTCTCTCTCTCTCTCTAGCTCTCTCTCTCTCCCTCTCTCTCTCTGGCTCTCTAGCTCTAGCTCTAGCTCTGGCTCTCTCTCTAGCTATGGCTCCCTCTCTCTAGCTATGGCTCCCTCTCTCTAGCTATGGCTCCCTCTCTCTAGCTATGGCTCCCTCTCTCTAGCTATGGCTATAGCTATATCTCTCTAGCTATGGCTATAGCTATATCTCTCTAGCTATGGCTATGGCTCCCTCTCTCTAGCTATGGCTCCATCTCTCTAGCTATTGCTATAGCTATATCTCTCTAGCTATTGCTATAGCTATATCTCTCTAGCTATTGCTATAGCTATATCTCTCTAGCTATTGCTATAGCTATATCTCTCTAGCTATTGCTATAGCTATATTCTCTCTAGCTATTGCTATAGCTATATCTCTCTAGCTATTGCTATAGCTATATCTCTCTAGCTATTGCTATAGCTATATCTCTCTAGCTATTGCTATAGCTATATCTCTCTAGCTATTGCTATAGCTATATCTCTCTTATTGCTGTAGCTATATCTCTCTAGCTATTGCTGTAGCTATATCTCTCTAGCTATTGCTGTAGCTATATCTCTCTAGCTATTGCTGTAGCTATATCTCTCTAGCTATTGCTGTAGCTATATCTCTCTAGCTATTGCTATAGCTATATCTCTCTAGCTATTGCTATAGCTATATCTCTCTAGCTATTGCTAGCTATATCTCTCTAGCTATTGCTATAGCTATATCTCTCTAGCTATTGCTATAGCTATATCTCTCTAGCTATTGCTATAGCTATATCTCTCTAGCTATTGCTATAGCTATATCTCTCTAGCTATTGCTATAGCTATATCTCTCTAGCTATTGCTATAGCTATATCTCTCTAGCTATTGCTATATTCTCTCTAGCTATATCTCTCTAGCTATTGCTATAGCTATATCTCTCTAGCTATTGCTATAGCTATATCTCTCTAGCTATTGCTATAGCTATATCTCTCTAGCTATTGCTATAGCTATATCTCTCTAGCTATTGCTATAGCTATATCTCTCTAGCTATTGCTAGCTATATCTCTAGCTATTGCTATATCTCTCTAGCTATTGCTATAGCTATGAGCTATATCTCTCTAGCTATTGCTATAGCTATGGCTATATCTCTCTAAGTATTGATATAGCTATGGCTATATCTCTCTAGCTATTGCTATAGCTATATTCTCTCTAGCTATTGCTATAGCTATATTCTCTCTAGCTATTGCTATAGCTATATTCTCTCTAGCTATTGCTATAGCTATATTCTCTCTAGCTATTGCTATATTCTCTCTAGCTATTGCTATAGCTATATCTCTCTAGCTATTGCTATAGCTATATCTCTCTAGCTATTGCTATAGCTATATCTCTCTAGCTATTGCTATAGCTATATCTCTCTAGCTATTGCTATAGCTATATCTCTCTAGCTATTGCTATAGCTATCTCTCCCTAGCTATTGCTATAGCTAGCTCTATCTATTGCTATAGCTAGCTCTAGCTCTTTCTATTGCTATAGCTAGCTCTAGCTATCAATAGCTATATCTAGAGGTAAGCTAACCTACTTCTCAAAGTTTTAGGCACAAAGGCCTGGCAGACAAAAGATCTAGGATTGTGGGTAGGCCCAAAAAAAAAAAAAAGGCAGTGCAAGTGATTGTCTATGTGGAATATGGCGCCCATGAGCATCTGCCTTTCTTGAATGACATTAAACCAAACCACAAAGAAAAAGATAAGGAAAGGATTAGTCAAAGGGGCACTTTTCTGAAATGTTGAGATAACCACCTTAGTGAACAGACCGTACATACAGGTGAAGGGACCAAACTGGCAGCAAAAAAGCTCCAAGGATGGTGCCATGTGTACCCCACTTATGGCAGACGTCCGACAGCAGCCTGTGTGTGGCGTAAAACGCACCCCTTAATAAGTCTTTGGTATACTGGCTAACGTTGGGTTGTTGTAGCAAGCAACTCCCCTTAACTCATGGCAAGAATACTGCAACAGAAGAATAGAAGGACATCATAGCTTTAAAATATGAAATTTATTTTGGAAAAGGAGTTGGGGGCTGACAAGACAGCTTTAAATAAAATCACTCAACAGAAGCAGAGTTACTAAGAAAGCAAACGGGAGGCTTACGAGACTTCACAGTCTGCAATAAGAACTATATTAAGAATATTAAACCCCTCTAGAAAAGTCTGAGGTACTCAAGCTAGAAACTATGAGACTTCAGAATAAAACCTCTAACCTTAAAAGAATGCAGTCCCCTCCACATCCAATTTAAGGCCGCCTCTTCTGCACAGGATCGTTCAGTTCAGCACTTAATATTCACCACCATGCTGTAAGGCAACTGCCAACCAAAGCCAGAATCTGATCCGTCATGGAAACAAGGGTTTCCAGAGACTTGACATGCATTACCCAAATTCAAACCCAGCTGTGTTCCAGTAACTGGATTAAAGGGTATTCTCTGTCCCACAGTGCACCCTCCTTTGTACTACTAGGCAAACAGATTAGCTGCCCTTATTGGCTATTTTAAGCCTAGCCAATTTTGAGATTCCATTAACATTTCCTTATGTGGAGTTCAGCATGACAGATTATGACTTCAAATCCTGGTAGCTTTGGCAAGTCCCTACCACTGTGCTTATCGCATCCCACAAAGGCCTCCCAAGCAGTCCCCGCTGTGATAAATGTGGTCCAATAGGCTTCCACAAGTCGAACACAAAAAAAAAAAAAAAAAGGTTTACCCCAAACCAAAGGATGAGACTTCCTGCAAATTCTGAACAGCTTCTTAGTGACAGGATCAAGTAATTTAATGAGAACTAAAGCGGTGCCTTAAACAGAATGAACCAGAAGTCTTACGATTTAATCCCAGGCGAAAATAAACTTTGAGGGGCTTGTGATGGAAGTATGATAAGCATCTACGCACAAGTTAAGAGTCTGAAGGATCACTATTAGACATTTTATGAATTATGCCCAGACAACTGATGGTCCTTTCACGCAACTAATGGAACATCTGCATTAATATAGTTTTCCTCAGCTGATTCTGAATTTGTCAAACTCTAGTCTAATGCCACCCCCTTTTTTAAAAGGAAAAAAGGGTCAACAAATCACCTCGGATATCTGGCCTAAATTTCAGCAGCAAGACCACTTCTAAGAACGTGGCGACATCAACTCAAGGTATCTCCTCAACTGGTATAGGAGGAATTTGATGGCAGTGCCACACCTACACCAGTTCATGTTGGCTTGGCTTATCATGGTGAAGCCTCTGACACACCATAACCTTAAGGAACCCGAACAAGGAATAAAGAGTAATGTATAGATGCAGAGGAGGAAAGATGCATGTCAAACTACCCTGGGCCCTTGTGGTTCCCACTGTAGTAGAGAAAAAGATAGGAACAAGACTGCAAAATTCAGCACAAACTGCTACAAGTGGATTACACAACTGTACCACTTTCTTCAGTGGACCAACACTGCAATCATGGACTTATTTCATTTTACATCTGTTGACCGGGTATGTCCTACTGAGCTGAAGAGCCTTTTTTCAGCGAAGGCTTGGAGAGAAATGCTCCATACATTAGACAGTTTTACATGTAACAATTGATAATACAGTTCATACAACAGAAAACATTTCAGAAATGCAGTGAATGAGAAATTATTATGAACTTGGGACATTAATGTCCAACATGATCTCGGTCGCTTCAACATTTTCAGAAATGCAGCTAAGAGAATAAGATGTATAAACTTAGGAATTTATGTAATGCATTACTGAACATATTTAGAAGTTGTTAGAGTGTGTGTGTGTCAGATGAACCACAGTTTTTGTTTGACAGCATGTGCGTCATCCAATGAGCCAGTGAGGTGTCAAATCAGGTGAAGTTCGGTTAAGGATTTTTAAGGGGGAGTATACAGCAGGGGGGTTGTTTTCTCTTAGATGGGGGAAAATTTAGGGGGGTGAGTACAGTGGCAACTCCAGTGGCATTTTACATATTCCTTGGTGGCGCTCTAATTGTTTTGGATGAGTGAGGGTTCTGATTTCAAGAGGGAGCTTATTCCAAGCCATAGAAGAGTGGTAGCTACATATGTTGCAACCAGATTTGGTCTTAGGTTTGTAGATTTGTAGTAGGTCTTGGGTAGAGCTCCAACGGGATCTGGTTGGAGTATAGTGGGAGATTGAGGGGAGGGGGGAAGAACTGGGCAGTAGGAGAGCTGGTATAGAATAGAGTGGATAATCTGGAGCTGAGACAGGAGAAGACGGTGGGGTAGTTCTAGCCAGTTTAGGTGATTGAGACTAATGGAATTTGTATGATGGTTTGGTTGTTGGGCAGAACATCTGGCTACATTGTTTGAAGACAATTCTAGTTTTGTTAGTAAGGACGAGTTGAGATTTGAGAATCTGGGAGATAAACAGGTAGGAGATAAGCATGAGGGAGAATGATCTTGGCTTCAGTAGTCAGAAACTTGTTTCTGTACAGGCACTCTAATTTCTGGTGGGTTTTTCTGATGCAGTTATCCACTTTGGTCAAATTTAAGTTGATTGATGGTGACGCTGAGGAGTTTTGTGCTGGATTCCACCTCAATGCAAGTGGAAAGTTGACAGTACGGAGAAATATTAACAGTTTAGGTTTTTTTTGGGTTGAGGATGAGCTGATTGTTGGACAGCCAGGTTTCAAATGAATTAAAGGATTGCTGGGTAGATAATAGCTGAGAGGGAAAGCTGGCAATGGTGATGACTGTAGAGTCGTCAGCATAGTGAACTAGAGAAAACTGGGGGAAAGAGGTATGGAGTAGTTTGGTAAGGATAATGAAAAGTAGTGGCCCAAGAATAGACCCTGGGGGGCCCCCATTTTAACTGGGGGAGAGGATAGTACAGATTGCCATCTCACTACTGCCAGCCTGTCAGTGAGGCAGCTTGAGAACTATGCAACAGTATCGGGGAGAAATTAAGGTTATTCAGCTTATCCAACAGAAGAGTGCTTATCGGCAAGATTCCCAGAGCTTTTCCATACAAAAGTGGTGGAGTTGGCATAGCACCTGGTCAAGGACTGCAGAACACCCCTCAGAAGAGCAAAATTAAATCCAGCACTAACCACAGAGAAGATTTCAGACTGTTTAGAACTTGCATGGAGAGGCCAAGATGTGGGTGTCTGACATAATGGATACGCACCTTAAACCCTAATGAAAGAAGCTTCAGTGGTTGCTGTGGGCCTTGAAAGGTGCCAGCCCTTTGCTTCAAAATTGTGCGCATTTGAAAAGTAATCTAGAACCACTGTAGAATTTTTCGCTGAATGCCCAACAGCATTCCACAAGCAAGACATCTAATCTAATTGAGAGGTTTAGTTCCATCTAGGCAGTGCTCCTTATTCTCTATGCACATCCAGGGTACACAGGACATTTTGCCCTTATTGTTGAGATCTGTGAAAAAAAGTTAAAATTTAAAGGCTACATCTGCATTAACTTTTGTTAAAGCCACAGGTGCTCCCTGGTTTACGGAATTGTAAGAAGTTTTTGTATGACCACTTGCAGTTAGATATTTCTAAGTAAAAATGATGGCTATCAAGACACAGGAACTTACCATGATTGTAAACAAATCAAGTATAGTCACTGTTGTGGTACTAAATCAAAGTGGTTCTTGCCTACAGCAGCCCAAAAGCTGGCCAAAAAAAAGTTAACTTACCATAACTTGGAAAATCGGTTCTATCCAGAGAATTTATTCCTCACAGATGGGTGTAGATCGGACATCAGATCCAAGCCAGCAACTAAGACAATGGCCCCGAGCTCAAGCTCCTCCCCTTCTCAAGACCCTCACTACCCGCAACCCTCAGTTTGCTGGGCAGTAAAAGGAGTGAAACTGCCTAAAAGAAAGGATACAAGGGATACATCCCTCTAACTCCCCCATTAACCAAAAAAGGAGGGAAGAAGGGTGGGAATGTGATGAATAATTACACTGGATAGCACATTCAAAGTTATGGTAAGTACATAACGATCTGATGCTATCAGTGTCATTACAGATCACAGATAGGTCAGAGTCCCCAGCTACCAATAACCCTGGGAGGCCTTATGGAATGATATGTCAAAGCACAAAGGAAGCCTTACTCCTGGACACAAAGTCTAACTTGCAATAAGTAACAAAGGTATGGGGATTAGACCTAACAGCAGCAGTACAAATCTCGTCTAAAGAATGTTTTAGCCAAAAAGGCAGACAATGTGGCTACCGACCTACTAGAGTGAGCTTTGACCGGTCCAGGAAGCTCCAGGTGTCTGCTTTCGTAAATGTAAGAAATACAACTGGCAATCCAAAGAGAAATATACACCTTGGAAACCACTTTACCCCTCCTAGCCTGAGAAAAGGCAAGAAAGAGCTGATCAGACTTGAAAATCTTCAGTCAGATAAAAACGCAACAGTCTACGAATGTCCAAACAAGCAAATTATATTCTCCTTGACTGGAAAACTTCAGAAATAACACAGAAATTGATTCGACTGTTTAAGACCCACCTCTGAAGCAACCTTCGGGACAAAGGAAGGATTGGTCATGAGACGCTATCCTTATGAAATACCATGAAAGGAGGCTTTATGCCCAGAGCCTGCAATTCGGAGACCCTCGTGGCTGAAATAACCGCCACCAAAAAGGCAATCTTCCAAGACAAGAATTTAAGATCAAAGGTAGATACAAGCTCTAAAAAGGTTTGTGTGTCAGACTGCAGCACCAATTTGAGATCCCAAGGAGGGAAGGGATCCTTAACAGGAAGTCTGAGCAGAAAGTTCCCTTTAAGGAAAGTCTTGCACAGGCTAGAAGAAAAGGTGGGGCTCTCGTTAACATGGAAGTTTGAGATGGCGGACAAATGAAGTTTAATTGTAAAGAAACTAGCCCCTTGATGAAACAGAGGCTAGGATCAATATGTCTGGGACAGATGCTGAGAAGGGGTCTAGTTTGCACTGTTTTGCCAGACAGAAAATCCTCCATTTGTTGGACTACACCTTATTAGTGGACAGCTTTTAAGAAAGCAAAATAATGGTTCTAACAGAGGAAGGAAGCCTGGACTGGGAAAGAATCATTGGAACTGGCAGTACCCAAGGATGGGACATGAGCCAGAATGGGCTCCAATATCCAGGGTGGATATTTCAGGTGAGACCAAAGGCGGGAAAACGACACCAGACAAGGTCAGAAGGGGGCAGTGACGATGAAAAAGTCTTCAGGCAACGAGTTTTCTGTACAACCTTGGGAATGAGAGAAGTTGGGGGATAGGCATACAGACCCAGCAGGCAGTCGTGAACCATTGTGTCCCTGGGCGACTCCCCCATTGGGGGATCAGGGCAAAGTAATTGCTGCATTTGTGATGTATTGTAGAGGCAAAAAAGATCGCAACAAGGTAGACCCCAGTGGTTGAATACCCAACTTGCCACTGACTGATTCAAGGTCTACTCGTGAGGACTCGGGACCAATCTGCTTGAGCTCGTCTGCTAAGACACTGGAACTGCCAGAAATATGCGTTGCAAGAAACGTCTGGAAAGCATCGCCATTCCCACATTTTCATGTCCTCTCTGCACAGGGGATACGATCACGTCCGCCCCCCCCTCCTTGCTGATTTAACAGACCACTTCCATGTTGTCTGACTGAACTGCAATGGACCCAAGGGGGAGAGACACTTGGAAGGCTTGCAATGTTTGGACTGCTCTTATTTCCAGGACATTAATGTGCAATTTGGTCTCTAAAGGAAGAGCACATGCCTTGGACAGTCCTTTCCCAATAATGCCCCCGCAACAACAGGGAAGCGTATGTGGTCACCGTGGCTTGGAGAAGACATAAGGGTCTCCTAGAAGTCCAGAGCTTGCAGCCACCACACAAGGTGACGTCTGCGGACTTGAGAAATCCTGTCATGAACAGAGGATGGAGGATTGACCATTCCACCGCAAGGGTCCATTGTAGAACTCATGTGAAATCTGGCTAGAGAGACTGACTCGCCGCCTCCACTGAACCTAGGTCTTGCAAAATCAAGAGGACTGAGGGCCACTCCAGAAGGAAACAGACCTGTTCCTGAATCATCTAGAGTCCGCATGGGGGAAGTGCTGCAGTGTCTGATGCACTGTCCAGAAAGACACCGATAAATTCCAGGCACAGACACAGAACAAGGTTAAATTTGGGCAGGTTAACTGTGATGCCTAGGTCCTGAAAGAGACTGTGTAATCCATGGACAGAAGGAGTTTATGCCTTGTGGAAGCCAAGAGGAGCCAATCTTCCATGTACGGAAAAACCTGGAAACCTCGCAGCTGGAGATGGGCTGCTACCACTGTCATACATCTGGTAAACACCCAGGGGGCTAAGGTGAGACCAAACTGCAGGGATCTGAACTGATAGCGATTGGCTCCCAGCCGGAAGCGCAGGTATCTCCTGGAGCACCGGTCTAATCTGATGTGATGGTACGCATCCTTGAGCTCCAGTGAGCACATCCAATCGTCCTTGCACAGCAGAGGCCGAATGGACTGAAAAGTGACTATCCGGAACTACTTCTTGACAAATTTAACATACTGAGGTCCAGAAAAGACCCAGGTTACTGGTCTTTTTGGGCACTAAAAAGACAAGGAAGTTCCAGACCCTCACTGTCCTGTTTGGACCTCCTGGATGGATCTCTTTTGTAGGTGGTCTTGAAACTCTAGAAGAGCCAACTCCCTGTGGCAGGGTGGAGCATGCAGTAGAAATTTTTGAGTTGGAGGGAGCGTAAAAAAAAGGGTATGAAGTAACCCCTGGACACCATGTTCAATACCCACTGATCTGGGGTAATACTTGTCCAGGCTAGTGGGTGAAGGGAGAGACTATCCTCAACTGTGTCCGGGGTAGGGCAGCAGTTCAGGAGCGCACACCGCCTCTGGGGTGGCATCTGCTGTTAAACCTCCTTCCCTGGCCAGCAGAAGAGGATTCCTGTGGAGCATCCTGGAAGGATGAAAGACCTCTGTAACCAGAGTTTTACTACCCCTCTGATTTTTGTAAAAGGATAGTTGGGGAGTAGAGAACTTAATACAGACTGCAGACAGTTTTTCCCTCCTGTTTTCTACAGGTTACGGATACAGTCTTTCCCTCCTGCTTGCTACAGGTTAAAGTTTTTCACTGAAGGACCAAACAAGGTTGACCTGTCAAGAGAGGAGATGGTGAAAGACTCCTTGAAGTTTTCTGAAAACCGGCAAAGGCGAAGCAAGGCATGATTCCTAAAGGCAATGCCAGTGCCTGCCGTTTGAGGTAGTCTCCACCGCATTGGAGATCAACCTCACTGAGGCATTACCTAGGGAAGTCAGAGTAGATGGCTTCAGAAAGACCAATTTAAGACTCTCCGGAGGAAACTCAGAAAGGGAAGTGGAATGTTCCAATACAAAGTCCCTTTGCATCCGGGTAAAATGGGTCATGTAGTTGGTTTCTCTCAGTCTGAATGCAGCGGAGGTAACACGCTTCCCAAAATGGTCAACTGCCTGAGGCCTGTTTGAGGATGGACCGTGGAGCTCTGTTTAGCAAACTCCTTTTTTGTAGCTGTGGCCACCACAACAGCATCAACAGAACGCCTTTACTCTAAACTGCCTCGTCTTTGGGGGGGGGCTCAAGTACTTCTCCACTCTTGGGAACTGGTTTTGTGACTAGCTCCTTCAACACCCTGATGGATACAAATCTGGACGAGCTCATAGGCAGGGGAAATGCCGAGAAAGATGAGCCTGTCCCAAAAGCCTTAAGGAACACTGATTCCTCCAAAGACGGGGAGGGAAAAACCAGCTACCTCACTCTAAGGATCTAGAGGACGTCCCCAAAAGGACACGTTAGGCAGAAGTCTGGGGGACTCGTCTCCTTCCTTGAAATCAGTCTTCAGTGAGGAACTCTCGAGGGGAGTACAAGTACCTCCTACACTACGAAGATGTTCACAGGAGGGCTGAAACTGGAAGGATGAAGTTTCGCTGCCTAATGTCAAAAGGAGCATGGGGAGGATTCAGAGCAGAGGTAGAGGCAGTTGCCCTTCTGGAGACTGGCCTCTATCATCTGGAAAGCTGACAGACTGGACAAAGCCCCACCTCCTCTTCATTGGCCACAGCTGACCAGGATGGAAGGGGAGACCCCAAGGCAGCAGACACATCCCTAGATATCGGCCCAGAGCTGTCCAAGGCAAAGGCCCCCAAAAGGAGGGAATAGTCCGAAAACTCTGGTCCTGACCCTGCTCCCCATTAACCCCACCGACCTAATGGCTGAGGGGCTAGCAACCAGCTCAGAGGGCAACGAAGCCAAACCCTCCAGGGACCCAGACAGTGTGGGAAGAGAAGGCCTGAAACCGCTGGCCTCTCCCTAGGGATGCCCTGATCCCGGGAGACAGAACTCAGATGGGTCAGAAGAGACAGGAGTTGTGTATGGCAAAGATCACCTTGGCACGTGGGCAGGGGGCGGCAACAAGCCCAGTTCGATTTGGGCTTAGAGAAAGCTCTTCCTTATCCTATCCATATCGGAGGGAAACAGACTCATGGTGGAACAGAAAGATGATCAGGAATGGCCTGACCTAGCAGAAGGCCGGCGGTCTCGATGGAGACCTGCTGGACAGCCCCAGACCTGTTCTATGTCCGGAGGAAGAACCTTCAACAACGATCAGATCTGATAAAACCGTTGGCTCGGAGGACCTCCCTGGATCCAAAGAGAGTATGGCTGCTGTATCTAAGGGTGGTCTTGGTCCGTTGAGATCCAAGGACCCCAAGAGGCTTAGAGGTCTCAGATCAGAGAGAAGCTGGGGCTCTTGGGGTAGAGGAGTCCAGATCTGAAGCTAGGCAGGCAGGACCTGGATCCAGGGAGCTCTGAACAAGAGTCTCGGCTTTTTGGCAGGAGAATCGAAAGGAAGTAGACTTCTTGGGATCCAAAGGAGGCTTAGAAGGGGAACCCATAACCAAGGGTTTGGCCAAACCCTTTAGGAGGAGTTTGTTCCGGCAATCTAGGAGAGCCCTGGGGTCGAATCTGACAAATGTCTCATTCAACCTCCAGATGTGGCTCTCCCAGGCAGTAAACACACTACTCATGTGTGTTGTAAACCCAGTGGGTTTTCAGACATTCTACCTCTCGCACACAAGACGCACACCACACACAAAAGGGGGGGGGGGGCAAGGTAGAGGAGAGGATAGAAAAAAAAACTACCTAAAAACTGGGAAGAGAAAAAAGGTGGGAACCCGGAAGGGGACCCAACTAAGAAAAGATGACAAAAAGAGAAAAACACACAAAAGGACATCCTACAGAATGGCCTCACTGAGACAGATGCCTGGTGTCAGAGCCATGGCCTCAAGCTCAATGCCAAAAGGTGCAGTGTCATCCCCTTTGGTAAAAACTCTGTACCCATGAACTACAACATAGGCAGCAATCTACTTAACACTGAATGCGTGAGGAGACCTTGAAACCCAGGTGAACAGTAAACTCTCCTTTGATAGTCACATCGCCACAGTAGTCAGGAAGTTCTTCTACGTGGCACACCTCATAATAAAAGGGTTCTCATCCAGAAAAAAAAAAAAAAAAAGTGGTGACTGTTCCCCTCTACTCGTCACTGAGAGTACAACGCCCCTTTTGGAATGTACATCACAAGACATCTGCAGCAGCTGGAAAGGCCACAGAAGTACCTCACAAAGAGGATTACTGGCCTCAAACAAATGCCCTACACTGACAGCCTTAAACTCCAGCTTTACTCCGTAGCATATCGCCTACTCAGAGGTGATCGCTGCCTAACATATAAAGCTATGTCAAACCCAGAGCTGTTGGACATGCTACACAAAGAAATCTCAATCCCTCCAAGCTACACGCTCTAGGGACCTAAACCTTGTCACCACAATAAATAGGACACGCTGGAGGGATAGATTCCTGTCCCAGAGACTTCCTATACTCTGGAACAAGCTACCCATCTATGTCAAGCAAAGTTCTTCATTAGCACTCAAGAAATATCTTGAAGAGTGGATGGGAAATAGGAAATACACCCCGGGGATCACTTCTGTCTCTCTGCTGGACAGTGGCACAGGAAAATAACTTTCTTGGATGGCATAAGTTATGGTACCTTGCTGGCTAGGCTTACGTAGACCCTTGGGCCGATAGCCTAGTACCTACCTATGAACCTAAGGAAAAACTACTTATCTGAAAGAAGTCCTAGCTTGACCTGCAGGAAAACACATCTTGATCAAAATTGCAGCAAACGAGAGCAGAAGGCTATGGGTAGCAAGGGATCTTGGGAAGGGGAGGAGCTTGAGCTCAGGAGTGGTCTTAGTTAGCAGCTACACCCATCAGTGATCAATAATGACACCAACAGCATCCGATCTAGGACTTCCACTCCCACACACACACACAATCCTGGAGGACTCCTCTCCCTACAAACATCATTTAAGCAGCTTACCAGCACACACTTCAGGTCTTTTTCACCAGTACAACAGACAGAATCCATTTATCTTGGGCAAATCCAAAATGGGCCTATAACTGGTCTCTTCTTGGTACAACAGCAGCCTTAAGTAAAACCCATGACCACTTCACGAAAAGGGCACAGTTTCCATCAATCCTTAAGGAGATACTGCTGCTGGGGCAGGTGTGACTAAATATTCATGGGTTTAGACAGTTTTTTTTTTTGTCTGAAATTGAATATGAAGTCTGTACCATCTGGAACCAACATGAAGTCCCCACTCATGTGAAGTTATTTACCAGTTCTCAGTATAGGGACCAGCTGACAACCTTTTAACTAGAAAAGGGCTCAGGGGTGGGGTGAGATGAGAAAGGGCCCAGTTTTGTCAAACTGGCCTCCTTGCAGAGACTGAACCCAGATGATCCCCTAAAATCTTACCCTCCTGCTGCCTTTTTACTTTTGGTTTAGCGTTTTCACCTTTTGGCTACTTTTCATTTCCCTGCCTCTAGTACAATGGTCCTTTTAGTATATTTGAAAACAGGTAAGTGAAAGGGACTACCTCTATGGTTTCCCTTTACCTGCTAGTCTTAAACACACAAACTGGGGGCCCCACAGCAGCTCTTTATTTAAATCAGACATTAAAGCATTGTGCATCCACATCCTGAAGGGAGGGGGGGGGGTTTAGGGCCTCAAGCCTCAGTCGAAAGCACCTTCTTATTGAACAGCCTGTTGCAGCAGTCCTGGAAGCTACACTTACAGCAACATACACCACATTTCATTGCACATTTTTTTCACCTGCAAAAGTCTAGGCTTGGCCAATCTTTTTTTCAGGATTTCATCCTGTCCTCTCAACCATCTCAGATATATCGAATGCTGCTCAGCCTGATGCAACGTGTGGGCCTAAACATTTAGGGCTCTGTAGACAAGGGTTGCAGAGTTGTACACCACACTCCTCACCCCACCTCCATCTAGCCATTTGCCTTCCCTCTCATTAGGGATGATACTACACCATGCTGACAGCAAACTTCTTATGGCAGTTTCTAGGGAAAATGTCTAGATATGCAAGAGAGCTCTTATGCAAAATACTTACAAAAGTTTCCTGCCCCCTACAGAATCTCAAATATCCTGGAAAAGGGGGAATGAGAAACAGAATTCAAAACGTGCTGCTTAAAAACAAATATTCCAAGGGGCTCCCGGAAGAACAGCGACAGGCGAGACCTCTAGACTCAAAGTATTTTTGATAAACAAAAGCTTCCTAAGGCCGCCATATGAAATGTTCTCTCGACAAAGCAGTGCCCCAAAATGGCAGGCCTTCTGGCAGAGACCAACTAAGAGCAAGCGAGTCCGACCAAGTGAGGGCACAAGTGCACGCAAGACAAAAGCACGCAATACAGACAGGGGACAGGCCAAGTGTCACTATCCACATCAAATTGTAAAGAGGAAAGTCGGAACCTGTCGTCCATTCCCTCCAACATCAGATCTCACATGTGACAATTCGCTTTTGGTGGTGGGGGGGGGGGGTGAGAGTTATGAATCTAGCACAACGATTCAGAGTTGAAGGAAATCCTTGGACAATTTAGACCAACCACAGGAAGAAGTCTGGCTATTACTAGGGAAAACCCACACAATAGAAGCTGTCCAAGCAAAACAGGCACTGTGGTTACAGCCAAACGAATTATAAGTGGATGGACAGCCACTGTTTATTCCAACTACAAGGCATGGAAGTCTAATAACTAAAGAGATTCTACCTTCCCCCGTTACTAATAAAGTGGCGCTTGGAGTACGTAAGGGATCCAGTGCGCCTCAAGCAGCTGAAGGTCTGGTCTTCAGTCTGGTAGGGTGTGCTCAAGGCTACAGGAATAACCTCCTGAGCAATACCAATGGCCTGTCAAACAAAGGCCCTCTGATCCAAATTTCTTTGAGCTTGCAGGTTCAGCAGTCTCCCTTTATCCCTTGTGGACGTATTTTTTTTTTTAGGGGAGACATCTGCACCACCTTGCCGAAAATCAAACCCTTTATTTGACCTGACATGCCTAAAAGACTCCAGGCCTCCATTTTTATGATCTTTGGGTGAACTGCTGGCAGTGACTGCAATTGGCCACATTGGGTTTTCTGCCTTATCCCGGAAAACAGTGTGTAAAATCTATATGGAATTTGGCACTTAAAATACCTGGAAACCTCAAGGGCAAAGTAGACCCCATACCTCATCTCCATGTCCATTCTCAGACTTCTGAGAAACAAAAATCGGGTACCAAAAAAAAAAGGGGTGTTTGTCACTCAAATGGTCAACTCTTAAGGCTGAAATGTGATGCATTCATGAAGCACACATTTGGACAGCAGTATCTACAAATAGATGTGCTGCCATCACCAAGTCAAAATATCTGTTAAGATAACAGCCCATGCGGTGAAGATCCCCATATGCCACGACTACAGTAATGATCAAAAGAGGACATCTTGTGCCCCAGTGTAATAGCAATCCCTTTTTTTAGGGATTTAAGTGCATCACAAAAGCAACTGTGAGCACAAAACATACTGTAAGATCTTTATACAGAAGATTCTCATCTTGGAAATAGCAGCTGCTGCACTCAAAGCTCCAATGCACCCCAAATGAAAGTTACGTACATACTGTAATGCTAGGGCTGAACTAGCTACTCACCTCACCAAGAAGATAAAGACCACAAGAACAGTGAAGCATACTGAAGCTTTCCCAAGCCATCTAATGGCCTCTCCTTTACCTACAGTAGTGGAAATTAGGATTCTCCTCCAGGTTAGTGATGCCTACAGGAAGCAGAGTTAAGAGTTCCCTATAGTAAAGCCTTAAATCAGCACCACCATCTAAAAAGCTCACATCCCCAGTCAGACTGAGGCTGGAAAGAATGGGTAGAATGAAACTTCCAACCCAGATCTAGTATTACTGAAAGCACAGAAAGTCATGACTGGGACATCTACCTTCTTTACCTCAATGAGACTCCCATGTTTTTCCTTCTGGGTAGCAGCTGACACACAGAGTTAACCCTATGAGCCACCCTGACACAGGGTTAGACTCCCACAGCTTGCATTTGCCTAGTGCATTACCTTCAGCAAGTCACTTAAGTTGACAGTAACATGGCAATTGGAAATGCGGGCTTTATTCTTTAATGGTCTCCTGCACTACATGCACGGTAACTACCTATCAACCTATGGTGGTTCCTCATGACGCACATTCAGCTGACAGTGCGCTGCAAAAATACAGCACAGCGATGACTGATTTAACAGCACCAGCATAATGAGCAAGTTTAAATGCCAAACATTTTTCCATGTTTCCGAAGTACTGAGAAGCCCCTAGAGAATAATAAAAAAAAAAAATGTGAATCCCTTCAAATAGAATCAGCCTTAAAGATAAAAATTAGTTGCCTGTTGACATCCATACAATGCAACCCCCCACCTATCCTCAAGCTGCTTAGCAAAGCAGCCATATTGCCTGGTTCAAGCTATTCTGCTACCTTATGCACAAGAAACTGGTCATGGACAATGTCCTTGTGGAATACCAGTTAAGATTCACTCAAGGCCTGCAGAATTGAAATTTCTCTAAATAAAGTTACGCCCATAGCAGCATCTGGCTCATAAGACTAAGTATAAGAGGTTTTCTGGAAGAAACAGATTTTAAACATACAAAACAGAACCGTTCAGGAAGGTTTAAACTTTCAGAGAAACTAACAATGATCAACTCCCTAGCAGAATCTTGAGACTACTGCCAAGTAAGCCTTAACATGGAACCGAAAAAGCTGAATGTACTTGGCAAGGAAACGTTGAGAAAATAATCCATTTGCTCAAAGTCTTAAAGTGGTCTCCCTGCAGATATCGAACAGCTAGACCACATTAAGCTTTCCTAGTGGTATCTCCCTAGTCCTCACTAGAGCTGGAGAAACCTTGCAGTCAACTAAAAGGACCGAGAGCTAGAGCACAACTTGCTAGAGGAGTGAGACAGGTTTCAGGATTGTGTCAAATGGAGTCTTAAGGACAAAGGACAGAAATTTTAGTGTCAAGTCTTGCACAAGCCACTGGAACAGGTATGGAAAGGAACTGGAACGAACACCCCTGCATATCCTGCAACTAAAATGCACTTGGTAAAGTCCTTGGGGAGGAGGAGACCAAATGGCATCACCCACAATTTAAAGCACCTTGCTGTTGTGTAGCAAC
>NC_056745.1:513212202-513334012 GCF_019279795.1 Protopterus annectens
ATCCACCTGTGTCCCAAAGTCTCTTATCACACTATTGGTGTTTAGTGTACTGCCACCTATGAGGTAATTCACGGGTACAGGTTTTTTCCCCAAAGGGGATAACTATACATTTCTTGTAGTCCCTTAGCCTCTCCCATTCTGTCCCAGAAAAGGAGATGAAAAGCTGTTCAGATTTACAGATAGGTTTGGGTCCTGTCTAGGCAAAATCTCAGTCTATGTACATCTAAGGAGTGAAGGCAGTACTCTCCCTCTATTAGCAAATTTCGGAAAGAACACTGGTAGAACAATGGTCTGGTTTATGCAGAATTCAGTAACAACTTTGGGAAGGAAGGATGGAGTCGTCTAAAGTGATACTCTGTCTTTATGAAAGACCAGATAGGGCCTCTTTATACACAATGCATGCAGCTCAGAGACCCTTCTGGCAGATTTTGTGTCTACCAAGAACAAAGAT
This sequence comes from Protopterus annectens, assembly GCF_019279795.1. Classification (NCBI taxonomy): domain Eukaryota; kingdom Metazoa; phylum Chordata; order Ceratodontiformes; family Protopteridae; genus Protopterus; species Protopterus annectens. The sequence continues at coordinate 513,212,654 of NC_056745.1, forward strand.
TTCCAAGACAAAAAAACTTTACGTCACTTCACAGAAGGTTCAAAAGGTTTTTGAGTCAAAGACTGAAGGACTAAAGTGAGGTTCTACAGGCTGCAACAGGTCTGATTTGAGAGGTCCCCTTAAGGAAGGCCTTGAATAGGCATAGAGAGATAAGGGTGCCATCTATACCACTGTGGAAATTAAAAATTGCCGCTAGATGTACTCATACGATAGAGGCAGAGGCTCCATTATCAAAAAACCTAGCCAAGTATTGAAGCACTGCAGTAACTGGAGCCGAATACGGGTCTAGCATGTTATCCTTGGACCAGATGGAGAACCTTTACCATTTATTCTGATATAGTCTTCTGGTGTATGGTTTATGAAAGGCCAGAATGATGTCTCGAACAGGAGAGGAGCGATTAGCTTGCCTGGCAACTAATACAAGTGGAGAAGCCAAGCTATTAGCTTGAGACTGGACAGATTTGGGTGACTCAACCCTTGGGAATGGGTAATCACATCTGGTAGAGGGTCCAGAATCCATGTAGGGTATACTAAGTGAGGCCAAAGGAAGGAAAACCAAACTTGTCAAGGCCAGAACGGTGCCATGAGGATCACCTTGCATCTCAACCAAAGAGCTTTTAGAAATTGTGGAATCTGGGGGATGGGAGGATAAGCATGAAGTCATCCCGTGGGCCAATCGTGGATTAGAGCTTCGCTCAGTGACTCCCCCTTCCAGGGGAAGCAGGGTGAAATAGCTGCTGCACTTGTTTGATGGGGAGGCGAAAAGATTGCAGCAAGGCTGGCCCCAGTGCCTGAAGATTTGTCACCACCTCAGGGTTGAGAGACCACTCGTGAGGCATGAGGATGCATCTGCTCAGTTTGTCCGCAATCACGTTGGAGCTCCCCGGGATATGCGTTGCTATCAGAAAGCGGTTGGAAGCTATCACCCACTGCCAAATACTCATGGCTTGACATGGGGGGGGGGTAGGACTTTGTTTCTCCTTGCTTCTTGATGTACCAAACCACTGACTGAATTGCAATTGTTCCAGAAAGGAGAGCCAAATTAAAGGCTTGCAACGCCAACACCACAGCTCTCAGTTCCAGAACACTAATATGCAGGTGGACCATGTGCCTTGGACTGTCTTTCCCTAGAAATGGCTTCCCTCCACCCGATCAGGGAAGTATCTGGGGTCACAATGGCGCTGAGCTGAGGGGATTGAAAAGGGCAACTCCAAAGCTCTATGTCTGGCCTCATCCACCAAAGGAGGTCCAGTTTGCAGGAGTTGGTTATTCGAATCTGGTAACTGAGGGGGTGACAGTTTGGGAACCATTGACAAAGGAGTCGTTGCAGGATCTGCATATGTAGCTTTGTTACAGGTACTATTGGGATTAAAGCTGGCATAGAGCCTAGGGCTTGAAGAACTTCCCTTGCTGAGACTTTTATGAGAATATCACTTGGAGCTGAAGCCTCAGTTGGTGGAGTCTGAATTGGGAGTGATAGACAGGACTGAGTATTGAACACTGCTCCAATGAACTATTTGTTGTGTAGGAGTAAGGTTTGATTTCTCCCAACGTACAGCGATTCCCAACAATTTTTCCCAGAGTATAATGCAATGCTGTTACCAGAAGATGCTCAGTGAGGAGCCAGCTGTCCAGATATGGAAACTCCAGGGAATTCTTTTCTTAACTGAGATGTGACCACTGCCATGCATTTCGTGAACACTCTGGGGGGTGTAGAGAGAGACTGAACTGCAGGGCAAGAAATTTATCATGACTGGCCCCTAGCTGGAAGCGAAGCAGACTCCTGGAGCATTTGTCCATCTTTATGTGGCAATACACATCCCTAAGATCTAGAGAGCACATATAATCGCCTTCTCTTAAAAAGGGAAGAATTGACTGAATCGTGACCATCCGGAATCTGGTTTGGGTGACAAATAGTACAGTTGTGTACCTACCATAAATGTAGATGTTAGAGTGTATTCACTGTTGCAGTCATTACACTTGGGGTTATCCTGCTGGCAGGCTACCCGCAGTCGGCCTGAATTCCAAAGTCCTGGCCTGGCGTCGGTTGCTGTCGCCTCTTCCCTGATGTCACTGCGCCAGGGGTATAAAAGATGCAGCAGACGCCATTTTCTTCAGTTTTTCTTGCCCCAGATGTCAGGTGCCCCCAAAAGGGTAGGCTAAAAATAATACTTATAAAAAAGCATACACTAACAAACATTACCTTCATCTACAAGCAAATACACCAAGTACATACAAGTCCCAGCAATGAAAGGGGGATGGTGGGAGGGTAACCTGGACTGCAACAGTGAATACACTCCATCTGCATTTATGGTACGTACACAACTGTACTATGTTCGTGTTTCACTGTTGCAGTCATTACACTTGGGTTGAATCCCAAAGCTGAGGTTGGGTGGCTGGGCCTAAATAGAATTAGGAGTGGCTATGAGGCCCTGCAGAACTGCAGTGGCAAAGCCTGCTCTGAGTTAAGAGGCAAGTGGTAGTGCTTTGTAAAAGTGTGCACTGAAGTCCAAGTTGCAGCCTCCAAAGTATCCTTGGTTGGTACTCCTTTGAGGAAGGCTGCTGAAGTAGCTGCTGCTCTGGTTGAATGCAGCCTAATGCCCTTAGGCAAGGATTTGCCATGTTGTGAATAGCAGAAATGAAAGCAGTGGCCTATCCATTTTGAAATAGTCTGCTTTGAAATGGCCTTTCCTTGTGATCCTGCAGCATATGCCACTAAAAGTTGCTCAGTCTTTCTGAAAGCTTTAGTTTTGTCCAAGTAGAAGCATAGCTGTCTGTGCATGTCCAAAGAATGCAGAAGTCTCTCCCCTTTATTCTGTGGGTTTGGATAAAAGGTAGGCAAATGAATGGTTTGGTTTAGAGCCACATTGGACACTACCTTAGGCATAAATGTTGGGTTTGTCCTTAGAGAAACCCTGTCCTGATGGAAAATAATAAAAGGTTCCACAGCCATTAATGCCTGTAAACTCAGACTCTTCTTGCTGAAGTTATTGCTAGGAGCAGAGCCGTTTTCCATAAGAATTTTATCTCAGCTGTATTGGCTGGCTGAAAAGGAGGCAGTGTGAGCTTTTCCAAGACAAAATTGAGGTTCCATGCAAGTACTGGTGTTCTCCTTGGAGGTCTTATGTTTTTGGCCCCTCTGAGGTACTGCCTTAGCAGTGGATGTGAAAAAATAGGAGGGTCCGTATTGTAATAAGATCAATGCCTCTGCCATTTCAGCTCAACTGATGAGAAGGATAGGCCTTTGTCCAGCATCTCAGTTAGGTATTGTAAAATCTGAGGAATATTTGGCACAAGCGTGTCAATTCCTTGCGCCTGGTTCCAAGCACAGAATCTCTTCCATTTTTCTGCTTAAAATTTCCTGGTGCTGGGCCTCCAAAATAACATCCATAACTGCTTTAGAGAGAGGTGTGTTCTGAGTGGTTATATTATCCGCCAGCCGGATTTAGTGTTCCGAGTTGGCTGTGCAGGATCTGATTGTTTTGTTGGGTCAGTAGATGAGGAATTTGAGGTAAAGTCCAAGTTGGGCCTGGAGACAAGCTCTTTAGGATTGGATACCAGTGCTGGCGTGGCCAGTCTGGGGCAATCAGTATAATTTTTGGCTTCTCTCGTCTGACCTTTAAGAGTACCTTGGGGAGGAGAGGCAGTGGAGGAAAGGCCTATACTGCAGGGGTTTTCCAGCTGAAATCCACTTTCCATGCTTGTGATAAGTCCTTGTGCAGAATCTCTGTAGTTGGCAATTGTGAGGGGAGGCAAATAGATCCATGTCTGGGCATCCCCATTTCCTTGTTATCATGCTGAAGACTTGTGGCTTTAGTTTCCACTCGTGAGGGTCCATGAGGTTTCTGCTTAGGTCGTCTGCCAGAGTATTTGTCTTTCCTGGCAGGAATTGTGCTTGCAGGTACACTTGATAAGTCAATGCTGTGTTCCACAAAGTCATGGCTTGTCTGCGGAGGGGGTAGGAATGCGTGCCTCTTTGCTTATGTACCACATGAATGTAGTATTGTCAGTCTATCAGCAGTTGTCCCGGATGGAGTAGATCCTTGAAGGCTGTCAGGGCATTCTGTACAGCTAGCATCTCTTTTTGCTTGATATGAAGATGCATTTGGCTTGCGGGCCATGTGCCCTGAATACATTTTCCTGCCATGTGGGCCACCCCAGGAATAATCTGATGAATCTATTAGTGTTTGCCTGGCTGTGGGTAAAGTGAATGGCTGTCCCTTGTTGTGGTGACAGGCCTGTGTCCATCGAAACTCCTGTTGCAGGCAGGGAATGAGGGTAATGGTTTCCAGGCTGTGGCAATGTTGAGTCCAAACATTTTTTAAGATACCATTGTAGCTTCCTCATATGCAGTCTTGCATATGGAATTAGCAGAATGCAGGATGCCATGAAGCCCAAAGCCTGCAGAATTTTTCTTGCAGATAACTGGGTCTTTGTTGCCATCTTTTCGAAGTAAGAAACCAGTTGCCTTTGTCTGGTGCGAGATAAGCCACCTGGGCAGTTGTATTTAAGCTTGCACCCAGGAATATTATCTCGAGAGTGTACTAGTTTTGATTTCTTTTCGTTTACTGTGTACCCTAGGCAAATTAGTAACCTTTTTACAAATGCCAGATGCTTCAATAGAATGTCTTTGTTCTCTGCTTGAATAAGGCAGCCGTCCAAGTAGGGATATATTTGAATTCCTCTGTCTGCAAAATGCAATTACTGGTGCCAGGCATTTTGTGAAGACCCTGGGCGCAGTAGATAAGCCAAAGGGCAGTGCAGAGAATTGGTAGTGCATTGAACCAGCTATGAATCTGAGGTATCTTCTGCAAGATTGTCTGATTGGGACATGCAGGTATGCCTCTGAGGTCCAAAGTTACAAGCCAAGCCTTCTTGCCCAGCATGGTCAGAAGCTGCTGCTGAGTTAACATTTTGAATTTTGGAACGCCCAGAAAAGTGTTTAGAATAGACAGGTCCAGTATTGGTCTCCAGGCTTTGTGCTTTCTGGGCACCAAGAAAAGTCTTGAGTAAAATCCTTGTCCCTGCTCTTGCTGTGGTACTCGCTGAATAGCCCTCATGTCCAGGAGATGAAACTTGTTTTTGTGCCTCTGCCCAATGATTGTGTGGCAGGTCTGACATACCTTTTGTCTTTGGAATGGTGTGAAAGTGGAACCTGTAGCCCTGACAGACTATATTCAAGACCCATTTGTCCTGGGTGATCATGTGCCAATTTTGTGAAAAAAGTGCTAGCTATCCCCCTAAGGGTGCTGCCAAAAGATAAGTGCTTGGCATTGGCAGAGGAAAGTCACTGGGACCGTTTCCTATATGGCTATGATTCGTCTTCTCCGCTTTTGGAGGTAGAAGCACCCCACTGTTCAGGCCTGTATGAGCCTTGGGGATTGGGTCTGCCTCTAGGGCTTCTGTATCTGCCTCTTCGTGGCCTAACACTGGAAAGAACCAATTCTTAGAAGACCTTTTCCTGCTAAATCTGGGTGGCTGCACCTGTAAGAAATCCTTTACTGTCTGCATAGATTTTGCTTTATCCTCCATTTTCTTCAACACCAAACAAAGTATCATGCTGTAATGGAGCATCTAATTTGCTTTACCATGATCAGGCAGATTCTGTTCCTTTAACCAAGCATGCCTTCTAATGACAGGACCTATAACAGCGGCCCTGCAAGAGGCCTCCAGTGAATCAAAACCACATTGCAAAGTATGCTTTCCCACTTTTTCAGCTGCATGCAATAAATCATGCATTTCCTCGTTTTCAGAACATTCAGAATTTGTCAACATTTTCTGTTTTAGCAGTGACATTAAGTATTGCTGATATTTAAGCATATGAAACTGACAATTTAAAGCTCTTACAGCCAAGGTAGCAGAAGTGTAACCCCCCCCCCCCAATCCGTCAAGTGCCCTAGAATCCCTATCAGAGGGGACAGGGTTTTTTGCAGTGGAAGCCTTGATCCCTTTGGGACCCTGAGATACAGTTTCTGGGTCAGCAGCAGGGTTTTTATATAGAAATTTATGAGAATCTGGAACCTGTAGTATCTGTCTGGCTTAACAGGTGCAGGGGGTAGAGAGTCTGGAGACAGGCCGGACTCTGAAAATACATCTACAATGTCTAGAACAGGTGGAATAGCAAGAGGTCTGTGCTGAGGCAGTAAAATAAAGTCTCTGGGCCTTTTCTTAGATTCTGAGTAATCTTGGCTCTCCCAGTGAAAATGCTCCCTCATGGTATGCAGGGTTTCCCCAAAAGAATAATCCTCAGGAGGAGAGGCTGAAGGAATAGATTCTTCAGCATCAGAATCCTCATAGGGAGGAAGAGAGTATCCCTGTTCTTAAGAGTCGTCACAGGAAATGGAAACCTGATCAGAAGAATCCTATTCTGAGTCTTGCCTAGGCCTCTTATCAGGAGGGGGATGGGAACCCCTGATCAAATTAATTAGGTCTTCGGCCATTTTAAGCATCTGTTTCTTAGGCATGGAAGTCCGTCCAGGAGACTGCTGTACTTGTTTCTTTGTCTTTAAAGCTGTTTTAGTCTTTGCCATGGAAGCTGAGGTTGGCTTGACATAACTGTGTAGGTCTGAAAACGCCCTCAGAAGCCGATGCCTGCTCAGTGGCTCCGGCATCATCTGAGGGAATAATTTCCGAGTGTCCAATACCTTGAGTATCCAGATGCCTAGTTGTCTCCACGTGGGAGTCTGCAGCGGCCTGTGGCTCTGAGGTAGCGAGTGTCAGGGGCTGTGAAAGCGCCTCACTGAGAACCGGCGACTGGCCTAGCGAGGCATCATCGGTTTTGGACCTCAGATGCCCGTCCTTTTCCTTGCACTTTTTATAAACTCCAGTCGGCTGTTCCGACGGCATTATATAAGTAAACCTTCGGCCAAAGTAATGAAAGGCAAAATCGTACAGACGCTTAATAGTGCGATGGTTAAATCTATCACAAAATCGACAGCTAGCAACGTCGTGGTCAGGGCCTAGACAAGGAATACAGTAAGAATGAAAATCCTTATGAGGTATTTGCTTCCCCACAAGAAATACAATTGTTAACTTTTTCTAAAGGGATCTATGCTCTGCCTAGCTACCAAAAATATTAGCATCTGCCACAGAAAATTTTGCAAGTAATGTTCTTTCTGGCACAATATACATGACCTCATGAGACAAGGAATGATCCCGGACCATTAAAGGAACTAGAGAAAGTAAACTGTTAATCTGAGGTTAAAGTCTGAGTGGTGCAATTAAACTGAAGCCATCAGAGCTTCCTGACAAAAGGCCTCGACAACCCTCAACCTCTTGATTAGCAGAGTTAAGTGACCATTACTTAGTGGGGTAAAAACAAACAAGTGGAATCAAGCCTGAGGGCAGTAAGGAGCAATGAGAATTAAAAGTGGAGCTGCATTTTGCCACTTTCTGTAAGAACCTGGACTGGGGCTCGGTATGAAGTCCAAGAGACCACTTCCCAACTACAGCATCTCACTGCTAAAGTCCCTTTGGAGGGATCAAGGCTCAACAGCCGCTGCATCTGGTGCTGGCTATGGAGGAAATACACGCTGTAGCACGGCTGGGCCCAATGGACAAAAATTTGTCCCTGCCAGACTACAAGGCCACTCGAGGCATCAGAATGGATCTGCTGAACCTGCCAGCAAGGTAGATCGTCTTCCCAAGAATGTGTTGCTATCAGAAAATGATCTACTGGGAGACCCAAAGTCAATGTAAATTTCCATTTGAAAGTGCAGAAATTGGACCATGAAGGAAATCCAAACCAGAACTCCAAAAACTACATTTACAGTTGGAGAATGATAAAGCAAATGTGGACTGCATTTTAGATACTGAATTCAGAGGACATAATTACACCATTTCCAGGTGGCGTCCTATGATCTTAATTGCTTGATATGGCTGAAAATTTGACTTGCTTTAGGGTACAGAAACATCAAGTGCTTTCTGGTAGCATTGACCAAGAATTATTTTCTTGTAGCAGTAAGGAGCCACACTAAATATGGAAAAACAAATGACTTGAGTCGCAGATGGGCTGTGAACACAGCAACTGGGGAATACACGGGGAAGCTATGGCGAGATCAAAAAGCAGGGCTCTGAATTAGAAAGGATTGGCTCCAAGGAGGAATCTTGGAAATAGTTAGGAAGTCCTTGCCATCTTGATGTGGAAGCATCCTGAAAATTTACTAAGCATATCCAACAGTCTGAAGATGTGGCAAAATTGCTTGCTCCATAACCATTCTTAAAGGGGTCTTTGAACTTAAGAATCCTTAATACCCCAACATCTCTGATCTAGTGCGACTGCCAGGAGGTCTCTTCTAGTAGACAATGAAATCTATTTGACACTTTTGCTGATAGGCTAGAACATTTGGTATCAACCAACACAAGGACAGGGAGCAATAAAAGGAAACTAGTCTCGAAATAACTACCCTCACCCACAAGTTCTGCATGACTGAAATAGATGCTCCATTACTTTGAGAAGCGTGGTCTTACAACTCTTCAGGGACAAATGGTTGGCTGACTTATCCACAAAGTACCCAAAAACTCGTTTTGCAAAGCTTTTTGATCTCCAAGTCTGTACCCATTAAATAAGCCACCCCTGCCTCAAACAGCTCGGCCTGTTCAGAATCTAAACTGTTAATGCCGAGGTTTTAACTCCATATGGATTTAGACCCTTTTGATTATGATCTCTGATGTGGTCTCAAACTTGATATCTTCAGACTGCATACTGCCCTTCCTTTTCACACTTCAGTAACCTTTGCTCAACTTTATTTGGACCATATGTGAATCACAGGAGTTTGTGAAGGACAAAGTGCCATCTTAAAAGTCAAAAACCATGCGTCCAACTGTAGCACCTCTACCTACCGCATGGACCACTTAATTTACCTGATTATGCATTAAGTGAATAAAGGGATTGCTTATAACGAACAGTGCCCAGAGAGGTCACACTTTCTACCTGAATTAGAACAAGGAGGCTTTAGATAAGTTAAAACTCTGAAGTAGTCCATGTGAGTGGAAAAGCCTAAATCCCCAAAAAGAAACCTTAGTCAGCACCTGTCACCCCTGTCTAGGACAGACACAGATAGTGTGTGTGTTTTTTGCTCTGAAGTATTCTTTTTCGTTTACTTTGTTGGAACCTAGGACCACGGAAAGGGTCTACAGTTCAGAGTCCAGGTCAAAGGACTGGTAAGCACTGGGTGAACAGTGTCCAAACACCTCGATTGAGAAAGGCACAAGGAACAGACCAACCCACCCTTGAAAGAGGGGAAATGGTTAAGCCAGCGATCTCCATATCTTGTTCCCAATCAAGATATAAAATGTGTTGTATTGCAAATGCCTCCAAAACTGGCAACATGCTGCTAGATGAAGCACGTGCAGCAAGAAAAGTTAAGACCCCAACAAAACCCCAATTTTCTTTGGGGGGGTCTCTTATGCTAAGCTCCTCTCAAAGACATTTTCTCAGGAGAATGCAATGAAAGAGACCATAGGCAGACATGCCAATGGCAAAAAAAAAAAAACAAAAACAAAAATAAACATCTTTATGGAGAAAGCCGTAAGATATTAACTCAAATATTGTAAAACTAGAAAAACACCAACTCTAAATGGGTGCTGGTTATATTGCTGGCACCAACTAAAAAACTTTTTCCCTTTGTTAAATTTATGATTTTCTAGTAGCAGGCATTTTGCCTCCATTAGTACCTGCAGCACATCCTTTGTAAACATGCACCTAAGGAAATTAAGACCGCACCATCCAAGCAGTCTACTGAAGTTGACTGGGGTCAGGGTCAAACTCCCCCATCTCCTGCAAGTAGACTTATTCCGTGAAAAAGTGGTAACTGCCCCTAGTCATTTCCAAAGGAAAAAAACACTTGCCTATGACTGCAACAGTGAAAACAGGAAGAACATCCACTGCTGCCTATGCCAGAAGGGAGTTACCACAATGATCTTGGGGAATTCCTTTGAATCTTCAGACATAACCTGGAAATAGAAAGGGGAGAAAATCAAACGTTCTTGCCCATGGAAAGGAAAAAGGAGTCAGTCTTACAGGGCTTCTTGCTTGGAGCCCTGAAACAGAAATTTGCCAGCTGATCGTTCAGACGGGTCTACTTGAGCAACTCCAAAGATGGATCAAATCTTTAAGATACACTGCTCTAGTTTCCATTCATGGGGGCCTGGCCTTTGTCCTGCTGAGCTTGTCTGTCACATTTTTGCTCTCACAGGATGTAGGATGCCTGTGGAGTGAAATCAGCTTAATTGGCTGTTCCGCTAAGGGGGTAAGACCTGGTTCACTCGTGCTTTTTGACTTACCACACAACTGCAGTACTATCCAACAATTTTAGGTCCAAGAGACATATGATTCAGACAGCTAAATGCCTTGATTACAGCAAGCATCTCATATACATTTGTGCGTTTGTGTTCATCCCAAACTGTTCCCCAAAGTCTGAAGAGTCTGTAGTAACAGACTGCTTTACAGCAGGGGAGGGAGGGGGAGACTTGGATTTAGGGATATTTGTTGAGGACATCAAGGACTTCTCTTGACAAATCCCAGTACTAGGATTTAGAGACAATGGGCGTTGGGACCAAAGAGACTTTAGTTACCATAGTCTTCCTCACGTGGAGTTCTGCCAAGGTTATCATGAGAATGAGATCCCATGAAACCCAAACTCGAGGTACTCCTTTGCAGAAATGGAAGGCCAAGAAAGCCCTAGAAACCGATCCATTTTTCCCTGTGAAGAAAAGCTCAGTCTAGCAAACTCTTGGCACAACCATGCGTAATTGAGCCAAAAAATGACTTCTGAATGTTATCCTGGCATCCTAGCTTATGCAAGATATTCTTCACCAGAGAGAAACTCCTGATACTTTGAAATACTCTGAAGATAAGCATCTATTAATAAATAAAAAAAAAAATATGTGGATTTCCTTGTAGTGTGCAATCAGCTACATGTGGAACTAAATACTTTGTGGAGGGCAGTCCAAAAATTAAGGCACAGAGCCAATGTGATCCTGACAGGAATGCGATAAACATTTTAAATCTAGTTACCAAAAAACTTGAGAGGAAGTTATGTGAAATTGTTAACTTTGGTTGTCATCACAAACTTCCTTAGGAAACATCGATCCAGAAGTAGTCTCTAGGCATTCTTGAATAAAAATTCTTTTCACAAACTGGGAAAGAGGTACTGGCCCTATTAATCCCTGGGACAACATATGAAAGATGGGAGGGGTGGTGTATGGCCTTGCTGGATAAGGAATGACTCCATGAGAAGTAATTTCCTCCCACTGTATTCTGTAACCTTGATCCATGATCTTCAGAACCCATTTGTCTGAAGATATATCCACTGTCAGAATTAAGTGGAATTCAGGCCTTCTGGAACAAAGGACTGCCTAGGTGGGGGGGGGTCCTTTAACAGTCATTTTGACTTGTTAGGACTGTCCTTCGGGGGGGGGAGTGCTGCACTTTTGGAAAACCCCTAGAGATTGTTTAAGCATCAGTTTACACAGACTTTTGTATCTTACCAAAACTGGACAGAGGTAAAGAATCCCTTGGAAAATGAGAGCTGAAAAGTCCAGATTCCCAGTGTCATCTTACCCTCTCCCCTTTTTGATAACCTCTGGATAACGATTAATTCCCCTTTGCAGCAGAGATTGCGAATCCAATCAGGCATACCTCCTCAGAAACACTACCAGAAACTATAGCCCTAGCAATATCACCAGCTACACACATTTTTAAACAATGGAGTTGACTACTGTAATGTAAAAAGCCAAATCTTTTAAAGGTCTTTCCTCACAAGAAACTGCAAAAAAAATCTTATACTTCACAATTATTCAGAATAAAAACCTGAACATACGAACATGATTTTCAAAACTTTAAATTGTAAATCTTCAAGTATGCACTTCATTCCATACTCTACTTTGCAATCCTTGTCAGAAAGCAGACATTGGAATTAAGGAAATGTTTAGCAGCAGTCATAACCCAAATCTATAGCTGATGGGCCAGGTTTGAAATAAGTATACACGATCTTAAGACTGAACATATACAAGGATTGCCTTTTTAGGGGCAGCAGGTTGACTAGCAGGAAAATTGCAGGTAGGAACATCCTCCAACGCTGTCAGCACAAGAGAAATGGGGGAGGTTCTAAAAATTTTGGCTCATATAGTGCTTTCTGAAGGACCGAAGAACTACCAGCATTCTTAATGACACACTGGTTCTCCCTGGAAGGGTCTCGAGACCATTTCCAGAATCACATAGCATGGTCTCCTCTAAATCCAAGATTAGAAACCCCAAAGGGGTGGGGACTATTTGTCCCCTCATCTTCCTGTCTAGATTCAAAACTTATTGCAGTCTCCTCAGAGTTATCCCTCTCTCTTACCCCAAACAACCTTATAAAGGGAGGATCAATAGCCTGAATTAGACCCCAAGCAAGACCCAAAACTATTCCAGTCTAGGGAATAGTGAGCACAAGCAGATAAACATTTAGTTTTGGGCTCCATTTTAACAGATAAGTGGGTCAACAGGGCTGTTGTAATAGCAGCAGCACCCCCAGGGAAGGGCAAAACATTCAGAGTAAACAAGGAAGGTTTTCTTGTCCCTTCCCCCAGGACAAAGTCTGCCCCCCTTGCACCCTGAGAGGACCCAGCAGCTGCAGAGAATGTGGATAACCACTGGGTCCATACTAGCTACAGGTGCTACACCAGGGGGATCCAAGATAAAATAATGTCTGAGGAACCAGTTTTCCTGGTGGGAAAGACCTGATGGCCTAACTTTCTATTTGTGGCTAAGAGGACTGACCATTAGAATGACTTTATCCTATGGTCAAGCCAAAACATTGTCCCACCCAATAAAATAGTAAAAATGCACTTTAATACACTCAGCCTGCCCCAAAAAAGTAAAACATTTGTTTCCAGAGAAATAGTTTTAAACAAACAGTTAACACCTTTTTGAAGTGACAGGAAAAAGTGCTCACTAAGAAAGTACATAGAGTCCTGTGAAACAAACCCCTAGAAGAAAGATTTTCCTGACAAGTACAGTACAGTTAAACTTTGTAAAAAAGTGGATGCCCCCCACCAAATGGAACACATCTGCCTTGCAATGATACAGTTCAAGCCAACAGTTGATACTCGAAAAAGAGGAGTACGCTCTTCTGTGGCAGAAAAACCCTGAAAGGCTTGGAGCTCAAACCGGTCTTTTTTGGCAATTCAGTTTGAGCTGCTTAACTGTGAACTGTGCCATGAAGTTCTGGAAGCTGGACAGCCGTTACAAGGCTAAGGCTATTGCAGCATTAATCAATATGAAGATAAAGACATGTTCTGAAGTAGTCATGGATGAGCTACAACAGCCACCCAGCAGCCTCATGCTGTGGTGGCAACAGGCTGTACTGGAATGGCACGTGGACACCTTGGCATTCTAGGCAACACTGTACAAGGTAGAACTTCATTACAGCTGAAGTTTGCCCCTTGTCATTCAATATCTCTGCCAACACCCAAGTCAAATCATTAACCAGACAATCCCACCATTTAAAAATCTGGTCCACTCTCTCTTCTAAAAAGGGGGCAACAATTTCCTCATCGGCAACACCCACTTCTTTGTGGCATCATGGAGCCGCTCCTCCCGCTATCAGCTTACCGAGAATATACCTTTCCCTAAAAGTTTAGCTTCCATACGGGAAGCACAATTTTGTTCCACAAGCTACTTTTTAAGCATCCTGCCAAGTTGTACAATGAGCATGTAACACAATGCTGCTCAGCAATCCTTTGTATTTATTTTGCTTTGTTTTTTGCAAGTTGTCATTTACAAATGCACCTGCTGTATTTACAAATGCACCTGCTGTATTGACAAATGAAAAAACATTAAAAATGGATCACTGAGCAAGCATTCATTGCAAAAAAACCACACACATACTGAACGGTTTGGACTATGGAATGCATCAGCATTCCCCTTCTACAGGCTTGCAGTGAACAGTGTTCAGCAACTACAGCAATGCCAGGTGTATGTGCATACATGCATATCTATATATCACACACACATATGGGAGGGTAGGTGTCTGACGTTCAGATAGAGAACACAAAATGTGCGAGTGCAGTTGTGATGTATGCTGATCTGCCTAAACATTCCACTCAACCTCTAAATCCAAACAAAGCCTAAAATAGGAGGGCACATATTTCTGAAGACAGTCTAACACACTGATATACATCATTTAGTGACTTCAGTCCTCCGTGATTTATCAGAAAGCCACAAATTTTATGGACAAAAAAAAAAAAAAAGGGCAAAAGTCTCGACATTCTGCAAAAATCTGGACAGAGGTACATTACTTGTCAAATAGCAGCAGATCAGAAGTACATGGCTATTTTGAGGGATAACAGGCTAACATTTTCCACTGTAGAGAAGGTGGCTTCCTTTATCAGATTCATCCATAATTAGGCTCTGTGGAATTGGTGCTCATCTGCAATGGGACTGCAAATAAATAGCCTGCTTTCCAAATATAAGGGACATGCACATTTTAAATGCTTTTAGAAGTTATATTGCAGTACAATTCATAAAATAGAAACCCTTGTTGCCATCTTTAACAGATTATAACTGCATCTCCTTCATGATCTTGGGAGGAAGGGTACAGTAAATATGCCTAGACTCAAGGAAACTAAAAGAACAAGTGTTATGGGTGTCATCAGCTAACCTGTAATTGACTGTTGCTGGTTACATTTATTAATAAAAATATTTTACTGCATTAGTGTTAGATTTTTCAACTGTTCAATTAACTGGTGGGGAAACATCCTGGACATTTTGATTAGTGTTATTCTGAGACCTCTCCTATTGTCAAGTTAGACCAACATACAGCAGCAGTTTTACACTTTTTGATAGGAACTCTATATAGCCACATTAGGAGTTTCCGAGATAGTGGCCGCCCCCAAATACTGATGCCCCTACCATTACTAACTGGTATTAATCCCTGTATGGCCCCTACCATTACTAACTGGTATTAATCCCTGTATGCCCCCAATATTCCAACAGATGAGACAAGCTTTGTATGTTGAACTGGGGCTCCATGTTTAAAACTCAAATTGATATAGATTAAAACTAATGGACTATGGTAATAGTTATGTAAAATATTGGAAGTGTCAGAAAGTACAGTCACTATCATATTATGTCTCATAGATGAGAATCAGTTGAACTAGGGCGTCTTGTTCCTTGGGTCTACCAAACAAGACTAACATCCAAAGTCTTTCATGGACCCAGATAAGGTCTGCTGACAGGAATACAGCACCGCAAGTCTTATGCCACTAAGGAAGGTTTGTGATAGCTCTTCCTCTTCTCCACACACATGGACACCCACAGTCCTGGAAGTTTGTGCATGTGACATACGGCATTTCGCCACAATTCTTTAGTAACACTGCCAATGCTTGGCCTGCCTTAAGGACAACCCTCCTCCATGTGCAACCCCTGTAAGATATGACCCGTTAGTAGCCCCAGTGTGTTCAAGCCCCACATCAGTGCCTCAAACACCACCCAAACCACTAAAACAGTGGTGTGAGCCTTAGTAAGGGCTTTATCCCTCAAGGACATGGAGAGGACTTTACAGTCTTAGTAGACCAAGTTATATTTTTAGAAAGTTATGTATAATTTTTCAGTGCTGCCAAACTCCAGTTATCAGCACTAGCTTTTAGTCAGCTGTACTGAAGACGTTGCCGAGCTGCACATTTTTTTTTAAACAGTTGTCTTTTGATGCTTTATATGCTTATGTGGCGAGACTGCAGCAGTAATGCATTTGTATGACATTAACTTTAGTCCCTGGTTGGCTATTTTCAGTTTATTTTATAGCTGATCTGAACTTATCCGACTACTGACTGTTCAATATTAGTAGCATTTATTATGGTATTAACTGGTTTACAAAGCTGCTAGTTTCTGTAAAGTTTACACACACCACGTGAGCTTGGAAATGAAGTGATGTAGTTGCTTGGCTGACCGTGCCCAGATCTAATTTGGTAGGTGCTAGATGGTATAGCCTTGCACAGAAGTGTGCAAACAAGTTTTCAGCGCTGACATCAGCATATTATTTAACTGGCCTCACTTCCGCATGGGTTGTTTCCACCCAGCCCCACAATGGCCCTTTTGGCCTCCAAGAATATAGCATTGCTTTGTGTGTCTGACAACATGCATCAGTCTTCCACCTGTAGTAGCATTTGTGCCAACATGCCACTTCACTCATCTCTGCATGCCACCTCAGCTGATCCCCAATCACCTGAATTTTAGTCAGAGCTTTATCCCAGCGAGCCTGGCAAAGTACAGCACTTTTCCATTTTAAATGGAACTAAACAACGCTGTGACTTTGGGATAAGCCCTGTTTTCTCACTTAAATAATGGAGCAATACTTTTAAAAGAACTGTGGCATTCAGCTACTTACATCTGTGCAAAAAGTACAGTTTTGTACCTACCATAAATGTAGATGTCCGAACTGGATAGCATCTGCAGTCATAACAAGTGGGTTGTCCTGTCGTCAGGCAGCCCTGCAGTCGGCCGGATTCCAAAGTCCGGGTCCGGCTTCGGCTGATGTCGCACTCCACCCGACGTCATCTCTGTTGGTCTTCGGGTATAAAAGCATCAGCCGACGCCATTTTCCTCAGTGTTTCTTGCCCCAGATGCCAGTAGCCCTCTTGCAGGCTAAAATTTGGATAGATGCCAATGTTTCCAAATAGATAGAGGTAAACACAACAATAAGCATATATGTACATATATACAAACAAATACACCATAAAAGACTCCCCAACAGCTAGCTATTAGGAGGGTAAACACCCTAGGAGTACCACAGAGGGAAGGAGGGAGGTAATCCTGACTGCAGATGCTATCCAGTTCGGACATCTACATTTATGGTAGGTACAAAACTGTACTATGTCCTTCATGGATGCATCTGCAGTCATAACAAGTGGGTAGAATACCATAGCCAACTAGGGAGGAGGATAAAGGTAGATTATGGTGTGTTTAGGATCCCTTGCAGTACAGCAGTGGCAAACCCTGCTCGGGATCTGGAATATAGAGGCAAATTATAATGCTTGGCAAATGTATGCACGGAGGTCCAAGTAGCCGCCTCAATAATGTCTTTGGTTGCCACTCCTCGTAAGAAGGCTGTGGTAGTGGCTGTTGCCCTTGTAGAATGAGGTCTTATGTTCTGTGGAATTGGTTTTCCATGGAAGGAGTAACAGTATCGTATGCAATTTCCTATCCATTTGGAGATTGTCTGTTTGAAATAGCTTTTCCTTCCCTTCCTGTTGCATAGGCTACAAAAAGTTGGTCAGTCTTTCTGCTATTTTTGTTCTGTCCAAGTAGTAGCGTAGCTGTCTATGTACATCCAAGGTATGCAGTATTCTTTCCCTCTGTTTTGTGGGTTGGGAAAGAAGGTAGGTAGGTGGATTGCCTGGTTTAAAGATACTCTGGATACCACCTTGGGCATAAATGTAGGATTAGTCCTCATGGACACTATCTTGGTGGAAGATTAGGAAGGGTTGCACTGCCATTAAGGCCTGTAGTTCTGAAACCCTCCTTGCTGAAGTAATTGCCAGTAGGAAAGCAGTTTTCCATGACAGGTGTTGTAGGTCTGCTGTTGCTGCTGGTTCAAAGGGTGATAGTGTCAACTTTTCTAGCACAAAGTTTAAATCCCAGGCTGGTAATGGTGGTTTCCTTGGAGGTTTTACATTCTTGATTCCTCTGAGGAACTGCCTAAGCAAAGGATGCGAAAAAACAGGTGGATCGAAGCTGTATTCTGCTGAAATAGCTGATGCATGTATCTTGATGGAGGAGTAGGACAGGCCTGAATGAAGAAGTTCGGCCAGATACTCCAGAATGTTAGGCATATCTATGTTTGACGCATCTTTTCCTCTTTCGGTACTCCAAATGACAAACCTTTTCCATTTTCCAGCATAGTTCCTTCTTGTTGAAGGTCTGCGTGCTTCAAGAATAATGTCTTTAACTCTTTGGGAAAGTTCTGGATTAGCTGCTGCTATGTGATGTTCCATGCAGTCAGTTGCAGCGTTAGGTTTGGATGTATGATGCTGTAGTTGTTCTGAGTTAACATCAAAGGCATCAGGGGTATTGGCCACATATTGTTGCGAGACATGCTCTTCAGTAGTGGGTACCAGTGTTGTCTTGGCCAGTTTGGGGCTATCAGGATTATCCTTGGACGTTCTTCCTTGATTTTTAGTAGTACCTTGTGTATCAAAGGAAGAGGTGGGAATGCATATGCTGTTAGGCCTTTCCAGTTGAAGGAGAGTGAGTCCACTTTCCATGCTAGTGGGTGGAATGTCCTTGTGCAGAATTTTTGAGCTGGTGATTGAGAGGTGATGCGAATAGGTCTATCTGTGGCATTCCCCATTTCTTTGAGATGGTCTTGAAGATGTCTGGGTGCAGCTTCCATTCGTGGGCATCGAAGTGGTTCTGCTTAATATGTCTGCTAGAGTATTGTCTTTCCCGGTACAAACATTGCCTGTAACTGAATGTTGTAGCTGAGTGCCAGGGTCCACAGCTCCAAGGTCATTCTGCATAGGGGTATGAATGAGTGCCTCCCTGTTTGTTGATGTACCACATGACTGTGGTGTTGTCTGTCCTTATCAACTGGCCCTCTTTGAGGAATGGTTTGAACTTTTGGATTGCCAGTTTTACTGCCAGCATTTCTTTTAGATTGATGTGCAGGTGAAGTTGATCCTGTGTCCACAATCCTTGCACGCATTTGTCCAGCATGTGGGCCCCCATCCTAGGTCTGAAGCGTCTGTTGTGATGGTCTGGCTTGGTTGACATCTGCGAAAGGGTAGGCCTGGGTTTGACTGGCATGCCTGAGCCCACCATAGGAACTCCTGTTTTAAGCATGGAATTAGTGGGATTTCTGTTTCTAGACTGTGTCTGTGTTGGGACCATAAATTCTTTAGGTACCACTGTAGTTTCCTCATATGTAGTCTGGCAAATGGGACCAAGATTATGCATGATGCCATGAAGCCCAAGGCCTGCAGAAATTTTCTTGCTGTTAACTTGTTCAGTTTTGTTAGTGCCAAGAAGTAAAGAGGAAGTTCTTTTTGTTTTTCTGTAGTCAGGAATGCCATTTGTTGTACTGTGTCCAATTCTGCGCCCAAGAATGTCCTTGTTTGGGATGGTATCAGCCTTGACTTTTGTAAATTGACTGTGTATCCCAGTCCTTGTAGCAAGTAAATGACCCTTTGTAAATCTGTTGTCAGCTTGCTTTTGTTGTCTCCTTGTAGTAGGCAGTCGTCCAGGTATGGGTAAATCTGAATTCCCTGTAGTCTGCAATGGGCGATTACTGATGCCAGGCATTTTGTGAATACTCTGGGCAGTAGATAAGCCAAAGGGCAATGCTGAGAATTGATAGTGCTCTGATCCTGCAAGAAATCTGAGGTATCTTCTGCAGATTGGTCGAATGGGGACGTGCAGGTATGCCTCCTTGAGATCTAGAGTTACCAGCCAAGACTCCTTGCCCAGCATGGGAAGAAGTTGCTGTAGGGTCAGCATTTTGAATTTTGGGACAATGATGTATGTATTTAAGGTGGACAGGTTGAGAATTGGTCTCCAACTTTTTTCCTTTCTTGGAACTAGGAATAGTCTGGAATAGAACCCCTTTCCTTGTTCTGCTGTTGGCACTCTTTCCACAGCTCTCATGTTTGCTAACTCCATTACCTGGCGTAGAGCCTCTGTTTTTTGATTTGGAGGTAGATTTGGCATTCCTCTTTTGACTGGTAAAGTGTGGAAGTGAAACCGTAACCTTGATCTATGGTTTGTAAAATCCACTTGTCTTTTGTTATGTAGTGCCAGTTCTTTGAAAATAAGGTTAACTTTCCGCCTAGAGGAGCTGCTATTTGTTCCCTGGTAGGCGGAGTTAGGATTAAGTCACTGTGGTTGTGCTGATGTAGTGGCAGTGGCTGCGTCTGTGCCTCTGTTGTTACCTTGCCACTGTCGTCCTCTGTAGGCACCTCCTCTGGATTGGTTTCTGCCTCTGGAACATCTATTCCTGCCCCTTTGAAATTTTGTGGAGTCAGGAAAGGACCAATTTTGGCAGGCCAGTTCCTGCTAAACCTTGGGGTTGAACCTGCAAGAAATCTTTAACAGTTTGAACAGATTTTGCCTTTTCTTCCATTTTCTTCATAACCTGCTGGGCAGGTGTACCAAACAAACTTGTCTTGTCCATAGGAGCATCTAGCAACTTAGCTTTAACATGATCCGGTAAAGCTTGTTCCTTTAGCCATGCATGCCTTCTTATCACTGTGCCTGTCATGGCTGATCTAAATGAAGCCTCCAGTGCATCATAGCCACATTTTAAGGAATGGTTGCTAACCTGTCGTATGTTATTTACCATCTCTAATACATATTTCTTATCAAGACATTCATCAGTGGTTAGTTTTTAGTTAACTGATCAAGCATAAACTCTTGGTATTGTATCATGTGAAACTGACAGTTTAAAGCTCTAGCTGAGAGAGTAGCTGAAGTGTAGACCTTTTACCCCATCTGTCTAATGACCTTGCTTCCCTTTCAGAAGGAATAGGGTTTTAGCTGTGGTCGCGGCTACTGCCTTGGGACCCTGGGATATAGTTTCTGGGTCTGCAAGTGGGGCCTTGTAAAGGTGGTGATGAGTATCTGGCACCCTGTAAAATCTGTGTGGTTTGGCAGGGGCTGGGGTAAAGAATCTGGAGCGGAGCAAACATCATTGAAAGCATCATCCACCACAGAGAGAACAGGAGGTATAGCTAAGGGCCTGTGCTGTGGGAGGTGCAGAAAGGTCCTAAGTCTTTTCTGGAGTCTGAAAAATCCTGTTGCTGCCATTGGAACTGTTCTCGCATGGCATGCAAGGTTTCCCCAAAGGAGAATTCTTCTGGTGGGGAAGCAGCTGGAATGGATTCTTCAGCATCAGAATCTTCAAAATTGGAGAAGGAGCCTCTGGCTGGTCAGTAATGTCTGATTCATCAGCAGAATCATCAGAAGACACTGGCTCAGGGGCTCTGCCCTAGGTCTCTTCTCTGGGGCTGAGAGGCCCTGTCTGGGTGAGATTGAGATCCTCTAATTAAAGAAATTAAATCTTCTGCCAAAGAAAGCATTTGAGAACTAGAAGAGGGCCTGGATGTAGGGGGTTTAACAGGCACTGATTTAGTAGTCTTGGCTGCTTTAGCCCTGGCGAAGGCCTTAATGGACATGGCTGCTGGAGGCCTAGCAGCACCACGTGCTGGGGTAGAGACATCCAAGGGGATGGTGTCTGATAAGTCAACCACCGTAGTGGGTAAAATTTCTGAGGTCGATTCAAGAGTTGTAGCAGGGGCCTCAGTTGTAAGAATAGGTTTAGCTGTACTTTGATCAGTTTTCTCGGTTTCGGCCGAAACCGAGACACTCATGATTTGCTTTACCGTGGTTTCGGCCGAAACCGCGGACCGCGAGTGTCGGTCTTTATCTTTGCGTTTTTTTGAAGATTGGGTAGTCGGAGGATCCGACGGCATAATGTACGCAAAATCAGTACCGAAAAACTGTTCTGCAAACTCCGACCGACGCCTAAGCGTTGGTCGGTTGAAAGAGGCACAGGCGAACAGGCTGCTACGTCGTGGGCTGGGCCTAAACAAGGCAGACAGTAAGAGTGGAAATCTTTATGAAGTATTTGTTTCCCACAGGTTAAACAATTGTTAACTTTTTCTGACATCGGCTGAGGCAAGAAAGAGTCCCCAACGGGGTACTTAGCTTTAGAAGTCTTCGAAGTAGTATTCGGTAGAAGTAATCTCTGGATCCGACCGACCGGCACTTGCGAACAGCTTCTGCTTCGGGCGCCACGCGGCAAGAAAGACTGAGGAAAATGGCGTCGGCTGATGCTTTTATACCCGAAGACCAACAGAGATGACGTCGGGTGGAGTGCGACATCAGCCGAAGCCGGACCCGGACTTTGGAATCCGGCCGACTGCAGGGCTGCCTGACGACAGGACAACCCACTTGTTATGACTGCAGATGCATCCATGAAGGACATCTGGGAGGAGTGTTGCTTGGACTCCCCTCAAGTTTATTACCAGATGACTCAACTGTACACTCCATTAAAAACTTACTTCAGTTATACTTCCCGTTTGCCATCATTGTGCAAATAGCTGAAAAACACTTGCTCACCTACAAGGGTGAGGGCACAGCTAAGTGTCTTGTGTGGCTTTTTGGTATCAGAGTATTAAAACTTTGGCACAAAATTTGCAGTCCGATGCTGTTTAATATTATAGTCATGCTATTTTTTCTTGCAATAATTTCCATCCAGATAAGTGGAGCTTAGAATAGTGTATGCCTGCAAATGTGATGCATGGCAAATTAATGCACAACAGTGGACTGAACAGTGGACTGAACAGTGGACTGAACAGTGGACTGAACAGTGGACTGAACAGTGGACTGAACAGTGGACTGAACAGTGGACTGAACAGTGGACTGCAGAAAGAAATGTTCTTGGAAAGTGAATTACAGGAAATTGGTTAATTAGGTAAACCCAACTATGTTCAAGCCTCTTGTCAGAAGTGATCTGACAGCCCCATCTTTAGTGACCCTGCTCCATGACAAAGCAGGCAAATAAATGCTAAGGGGAAAAACCTGGTATGTAGCAAGAAGTTGATGAGCAGTTAATAAAATGAGGTTATGTACTCACCATAACGCTCCATCTGAGTAGGTAACTTCATTTGTCAGCAACCTGTGGGCATCGGATCTGACCTGGATCCGAGCCGGCAGCTTTCCAAGCTAAAGATCCGAGCTCTCAGCTCCTCCCCCTTACCCATAATACCCTGCTACCTCCCTCCAGTCCTCAGATAGAGTTTGCCAATCAACCAACCAACCGCAGTCAAACATACTCAAAAGAGAAACGCTAACCTGATGCGCAACAGAAGGAAGGAAAACCTTCTGTTATGAATATGCTCACGAAACAGGCTAGGGGGAAGGAGGGGGGGGTTGGTTGCTGACAACTGAAGTTACCTACTCAGATGGAACGTTATGGGGAGTACATAACTTCTTTATCTGAAGTAGTTAACTTCATTTGATCAGCAACCTGTGGGACAGAGTCCCCAGCTACCAAAAACCTAGGAGGTACTCATGGAAGGATATTCCAGAGCACTGCGGAGCCAAAGGCTGCCCTACCTCTGGATATCAGATCCAGCTTGTAATGAGAGATAAGGTATGAGAAGAGGCCCAAGTAGCAGCTGAACAGATGTCATCTAAGGGAACTCTTCACCAAAATGCTGCAGAGGTAGCCATAGAACGGGTAGAGTGAGCATGAACCCCCCCAAGGGTTCTGGCCGACCAGAAGCTGTATACGCGTGCAAGATGCAGTGGGATATCCATCTGGCTAAAGGTAGCTTTAGTAATTGGTAAGGACGGCTTAGCGAAAGACACGAAAAGCTGCTCAGATTTGCGAGAAGCAGCTGTCCTGTGCAAGTAAAATCGCAATTGTCTATGCACATCCAACAAGTGCAGTCTATATTCCCCTTTGTTTTGAAAGTTGGGAAAGAAAACAGGCAAATTGATGATTTGATTGTTATTGGCCTCGGAGGCTACTTTAGGCAAGAATGAAGGATTAGCCCTGAGAGATACTCTGTCCTTATGGAAGACCAGGTATGGGGGTTTCGTACAAATGGCTTGGAGTTCAGATACCCTCCTAGCCGAAGTAATTGCAATCAAGAAGGCAGTCTTCCAGGATAAGAATTTTATGTCAATGGAAGCTGCAGGTTCAAAGGGTGGACCAGTTGGGGCTTGCAGAACTAAAGTTAAGTCCCATGGGGGAACCGCATTCTTGACTGGAGGTCTTAACAGAAGGGTGCCTTTCAAAAAGGTCTTGCACATCTTAGTGGAAGCTAAGAGTTTAAGGTTGTCCTGATGTGGAAATGAGAAATGGCAGCCATCTGTACCTTCACAGTAGAAGAACTGGCCCCTTGATGGAAAATGTGAAAAAAGATCTTCCAACTGCTGTGGTGAAACTGCCAATTCAACAAAAGCACAAACTAAGGAAGCTGAATCTCCAAAGGTTTAAACAAAGTTTCTGACAAACTAATCCACAAAACACATCCAGTGTCAGTTTTAAAATGAATTTAATGATTCCAGTTAAGAGAATAAAAGAAAAGTCCCTGGATGCTCGCAAACAATAAGCGCTTTCAAATTAATCTTCTTCAGATCGTAGAGAAAGTTGGGAAAGTCTTGCTTTTATATAAAATTTTTTTTCATTCTATTGGCCACTACCAATTTGCATATTGCAATTGGCCAATGTCTGCTTTGCCTTTCTCATCTCTTTTAAACTTGTAATACCAATGAAAATCTCATACTCGAATCACACCCCTAAGCTGTTCGCAATGACGTTTTTGACTGATATGTAAATTGGCTGAAAAAGCAACCATTGAGAAACGACCATAGTCCTTTTTAGCCAATCAAGGTTAAAAGTATACTCATTTCACAGCTTAATACCTCCTTCATTCATTTATATACGACGATGAGTCTCTGGCAGATATTTCATAATATGAAGTTCTAATTAGTTCATTCTTATAATGCTGAAGGAAACTTCTCAAACCCTTGCCTTCAAAAAACTTGCAAAAAGAAAACTGATCGCGATGTCATTTTGATGTAAAAAGATTACTCACCAAATCAAGGCAAGAATCACCTTGTAATGCCCAATGTGTTTGTAATGATCTACTAAGCCTGCCATCGCAATGGCAGTCCTTAAGTCATGGTGACATGCTCTATTGACAGCAATAGTGATGTTTCTATTCATTTACTTAGCATTTTAAAAAGTGTGGAACACATACTAAACCAGGTAGTGGTTTCCCCAAGCTTGGTTGTTGATAGTAACGGAAAGGTGTATTCCCCGTTAGTAATATTATACAAGAGAAATACCATCTCTCTATTCATTTGAACTTGAAATAAATTTTTTCACAGTTTTCAAACCTGTATATAATAGCAGAATAAATTGGCCAGTACAGATATTGCTACCGCTTACCCTGTTGACTGGTATCCAATGATACAACGTATTCCAAGCGTTTATCATAGGGCCATTAGCTGAGTGTTATCCAACCAACAAAAAGTTGGGTGGGGCTTGATAAACATTCCTGGTAATGATTTGCTTGTCCCTCACTCCTCATCGGTCATTACAAAATTTCTCTCAAATGCACAAACAAATAAATGCTTGCACTGCGCCACTTCACTGCAACGATCCACCTGCAAAAATATCAACTTAAGTTCTGTTCGCATGCCAAATAATGAAAACGGCATAAACTACTTTTATGATAATTAAAAGTTTAAAAGGGCAGCATAATCAATTTTCATAACCAGATAATACTTTCTCTCAGTGAATAGGGGGCAGTCTCATCTTACTGCACAAACCTTATTGATGTTTAAATTTCACATTTTCTTTATAAAATCGAACTTTGTCGTAATGACAATAGTTTTTCTTTTTCTTTATAAGTTTGGTCATTACAGTTACTTATAAACTGTGCCGGGAGTATAATCATCCAAAACAAATGGATACTTGGTTTCATAAGCAAAGTAATCATCAATAACTTTTCTTTATACGACATTGACAAAGCTGAAGATATAATTTAAATGGAGTATATTGATAAATAAAACGAACTTGAATGTTGCTGGAATAAAGACTTAGTAGACTGATATGATTTCAAGGGACTCATCTGCATTAGAAGCAGCAGTTTCAAAAAATTGCACTTATTTTTCTACTTTCATACAAGTGATAAGTGTCACCAAATCAATATAAAAAAAATTCTTATATTCTTCCCTACACATTTGATGCTCTCACACATTTATTCAGCTTATAGTTGGTCTTCTCATCTTCAAGATGGGTTTTAACGGTATACTGTTTAGACCTGGTGGTTGACCAGCTCGCAGATTAATTATCCATTTCGTTTCTCTCATTTCTGTAATGTTTTCTACATCTCCTTTTCTTGGACCAAGATATACAACCTCCATGACTTTAAACACAAATGAGTGGTCTTTGTGAAAGCTAACATGCAATGCCAATGCATTATGGGGGTCATTAATGTCCCTTTGATGTCTCTGTATTCCTTTCTTGAACATTTGGTTAGTCTTGCCCACATAAAAAGATGTGCAGGACTTGCATGTAGCTAAAAAGATTACATAGGTGGTAATACACGTGGCCTTAACATTGAAAATCTAAGTTCTCTTGGTTCTTGGATTTTCAAATTGATTACTGCTGTCTATGAATGAACAAGCAACGCAATGACCACATCTGAATGTTCCTTTGCGGCCTCCTATTTGATTTTTATCATTCCCATGGGTATTGCACAATAATCTTTTCAAGTTCTTTTTATTTTTAAATCCAAATCTTGGTCCATCACCCACTATTTCCTTCAGTTGTGGGTCTTGTGTTAGTACAGGCCAAAATTGTTTTATCACATCTTGAATTCGA
The DNA here is from genome assembly GCF_019279795.1 of Protopterus annectens. Classification (NCBI taxonomy): domain Eukaryota; kingdom Metazoa; phylum Chordata; order Ceratodontiformes; family Protopteridae; genus Protopterus; species Protopterus annectens. Next base: position 513,239,035 of record NC_056745.1, read on the forward strand.
TGATTGTCAGAGCTATAAGTTAATAAAACTGATTCCCTCCTTTTCATCCATGGTTCTATTTAGTTCCTTATTAAATCCACTAATGAGCTTACATTTTGACACCAACAATGTAAATATGACTGATAATATTTCTGAAGTAGATAATTATACTTTTGACATGATTTTCAAAAATGTGGAAGCAGTGGCGTTCAAGCTAAAAAGTTTGACATAGCAATGCTTCCATTTGGAAGTATGTATACATCATAAAGTGATACCTAGGGGCATGCGTGTGAAATGCATGCCTAGCTATGGCAATCAACATCCTGCACTATTAGCGAGCTGGCAAGCTATTAATCTTGAAACAAGTTTTCGTTGCATCAAATTATTATTAGAATATATATTTTAAACCAGAAGATGACAAAACTGCACAGTTAAAGGAGAAACAAGTAGAACTTTAAAGTGAATTTAACCTCTCAGCAAATAAGTAAATTGGAAACTTTACAGTTCAATTTGAATGTATATGAATCAAAATTAAAAGAACAAAAAATAAAGAAATTGAATAGAGATGTCTTGGATTTCAAGCAAGGCCGCATCTTGGAATGGCCCAGGGAAGAATATACAGCAGAAACACAAGTTAGTCAGCCTCACAATGAAAGATATAATGTTACATTATCTAATGAAAAATCCTCAGTCTTGCCGACAACTACTGAAGAAAATCAACTTACTAATTCCATGTCATCTGATCAACCTAGTGGCTCAGAGGTCAACATAGTAAATACCTTGGAGACCTCCACTTCAGGAGCCATACCGAAAAAGAATGGGGCACATCTCCCATTATCTACTTCATTACCGTTAAAAAAAAAAAAAAAAACTTATTACAGAAATCACAGGTCACAGTCAGGACCGGAAGAGGAAAAAGCCCCTCTTGTAACTAATTCACTGGTTGTGAATATTTCCAAGTACAGCTTAACATCTGCGGAACAATCAGTATTAGAAAAAGGTCCAACATTTACTCCTGCATTCAGATCAGACTTAAATGAGTTTGTCATTGACTTGAAGTGTTTTGGTGGCAATGTAACATTGAAAAGTATTTATGGAAATTAAACAGGGATCGAATAAAGTTTAAGAAGCCTAGTACTTTCGTGCCCATAAGTCATCCAGCAGTAGAATTATTTACTAGACTTTGCAGCAATGAAGATGAGAAATTAAGGATGGATTCACACACAAAAACACTATAGAAATATCATCTTTTATGAAAAACAAGCTATAAACAACTTGCAACAGAATAATAAAATCATTCTGAAACCAGCGGATAAAGGGGGAGCCATAGTTGTTATGGATGCTTCATGGTACACCAATAGAATGGAAATTACGTTAAAAGATTCCAAAACATATGTAGAAGTAACACCTCTTAGCCTGAATCAAGCTATTAGCTATTAACAGAGTAAGTTGTCATTTGAATGATATGATTTTACAAAGACATATCAATATGTAATTGTACAACTTTTTAGGAGTACCTAAACCTACCATACCAACTATAAATGGACTTCCCAAAAAACACAAAAATCTCATGAATCCACCTTAGCGTCCCATAGTTTTTGGACAGGGTTGGGTTACAGAAAATATGTCCCTATATATTGAAAAAGAATTAAGAGAACTTTTGACATCTTGTGTAAAAAAAAAAAAAAAAAACAGCACAATGAGAAGAATTACTGACCATCATCTCCTAACTACCAGATGTAAACAATCTGTTTACTACAATCCCTAATGACATCGGGATAGATTCAATAAGAAGAATAATATCAGAGAGGAAGACTTCAGCAAAGACCCATGTTATTTGTGCTCTACTTGAACTGATATTGGAGAAAAAACACTTTGTGTATGGCAACAAAATTTACTTACAAAGATGGGGGGTTGCCATGGGCACCCCTGTACTAACAGTTATTCTAATTTAGTTCTAGTAAATTGGGAAACACAGCACGTTCTTCATTCTAACAACCCATGGTATGAACATATCCTTTATTATGGGCGTTTTGTGGATGATTTATTCATTTTATGGAAGGGAGAGAGTGAACAATTCAATCAGTTCAAAATTTACCTCGACTCCACCACAACATTAACATTCACAGCCAGTCATTCCAGAGAAACAGTAAGTTTCCTTGATTAACATCATTCTTAATGAAACAGGGACTTTAGACACGAATTACATAGGAAAGAAACGTGGAGGAATCACTTAACTAAAGAGCAGCATGCATCCTAGACATAGCAAAAATCATCATGTGTAATGAGGTTAAAAGGATCCATAAGCGTTGTAGTCAGAAAGTTACACGAGACAAAGATTGAATTTTTGCAGAAGAACTTGAAGGAAAAAGGCTATAGTGAACAAGATTTGAAGGTTACTGTTAATAAGGAACGAAATAGAACCATGGATGAAAAGGAGGGTATCAGAGTTTTTATTAACTTATAGCTCTGACAATCATCGAATTCAAGATGTGATAAAATAATTTTGGCCTATACTAACACAAGACAGTACAGCTGTGTACGCCTACCATAAATGTAGATGTTAGAGTGTCTTCACTGTTGCAGTCATGACTGTAGGGTTCTCCCCTGCCAGCAGGCAGCCCTCGGTCGGCCAGAATCCCAAAGTCTGGGTCCGGCGTCGGCTGTTCAACCATGCTCCCTGACGTCAGAGCGCCAGGAGTACAAAGCTGACAGCCGACGCCATCTTCTCCAGTTTTTCTTGCCCCAGATGTCAGGAGTCCCAAAATGAAAAAGGTCCCATAACCTTTGCAAATACACCTCAGAAGAATGGTGAAAAAAGGAACTACACAAAAGTAAAAATAAGAGGTGACAGGAGGGAGGGAAACCCAGACTGCAACAGTGAAGACACTCGAACATCTACATTTATGGTAGGTGTACACAACTGTACTATGTTCGTGTTTCACTGCTGCAGTCATGACTGTAGGGTAGAATCCCAAAGCTGAAAGAAAGGGAGGTGGTCATAAAGAAGGGGCGGCTAGAAGGCCCTGCAAGACTGCAGAGGCAAAGCCTGCCCTAGATTTAGAGTAGAGAGGTAGATTGTAGTGCTTAGAGAAAGTATGCACTGAACTCCAAGTTGCAGCTTCCAAAATGTCTTTGGTAGGAACTCCCCTGAGGAAGGCCGCAGAAGTGGCAGCCGCTCTGGTGGAATGAGTCAGTATACTCCCTGGGATTTGCTTTCCATGGTGTGAATAACAAAATCTGATTCCATGAGCAATCCATTTAGAAATGGTCTGTTTTGAAATGGCTTTACCTTGGGAACTTGAAGCATAAGAAACAAAATTGTTCCGATTTTCTGATGTCCTTGGTTCTGTCCAGGTAAAAACGTAGTTGTCTGTGTACATCCAAGGAATGTAAGATCCTTTCTCCTTTATTTTGAGGAGTGGGGAAAAAGGTTGGCAAGTGGATAGTTTGATTTAAAGCCACTTTGGAAACCACCTTAGGCATGAAGGTAGGATTAGTCCTCAAAGATACCCTGTCTTGATGAAAAATAATATAAGGTTCCACAGCCATAAGAGCTTGTAACTCTGAAACTCTCCTGGCAGAGGTTAGGGCTAACAAGATAGCAGTCTTCTAAGATAAAAACTTGGAGTCAGAAGAGGCAGCAGGCTCAAAAGGAGGCAAGGTTAGTTTTTCCAAAACATAGTTGAGATCCCAAGCAGGAATGGGAGGAGATCTAGGAGGTCTTAAGTTCTTAGCTCCTCTGAGAAACTGTCTCATGAGCTGGTGGGAAAAGATGGGAGGGTCTGTATTATAATGAGCAGAAATAGAGGCTTGTATCTTAATGGAAGAGAAAGATAGACCCTCATGTAAGAGATCTGTCAAGTAAAGTAAAATTAAGGTAATGTTAGGAAGAAGAGGATCAGAATCCTGAGCCTGCATCCAGGAACAAAACATTTTCCATTTTCCTGCATAAGATTTCTAGTGCTAGGACGTCTGGCTTCTAAAATGACATCCATAACCTGCTTGGGTAGGAAAGAAGAAATCAAAGGCCCTGGGATTAACCAGGCCGCCAGGCTAAGAGTTCTGACATGAGAGAGTGTAGAACCTGACCCTGATGTTGGGACAGAAGTTTCGGAGATGAAGGTAAAACCCAAGGGGGCTCCAGACATAGGTTTTTTAAGAGTTGGATACCAAAACTGCCGAGGCAAATTTGGAGCCAGCAAGATAATCATCTTGGGCTTGTCCTGTTTTATCTTCAATAAGACCCGTGGAAGAAGAGGAAGAGGCGGAAAGGCATATCCAGAGAGGTTCCTCCAACTGAATGACAGGGCATCCACTTTCCAAGCTTCTCTTTGGAAAGACCTGGTGCAAACATTCTGTAGTTGATGATTGAGATGGGATGCAAAGAGGTCTATGTGAGGACATCCCCAGATTGCTGTTATCATCCTGAATATTTTGGTCTCCAGCATCCACTCGTGTGGATCCGAAAGGTTTCTGCTCAAACTGTCTGCCAGGAAGTTTTGTTTCCCTGGTAGAAACTGAGCTTGAAGATCCAGATTGCAAGCTAGAGCTGTGTTCCATAGATCCATGGCTAGTCTGCAAAGGGGGTAGGAATGAGATCCCCCTTGCTTATGTACCACATAACTGTGGTGTTGTCTGCCCGTATTAGTAGTTGTCCTGGTTGTAAAAGATTCCTGAAGGCCAACAGAGCTTTCTGAATGGCTAACATTTCCTTTAAATTGATATGCAGGTGCTTCTGATCCTTTGTCCAAAGGCCCTGCAGACAGTTGCCCTGAAAATGGGCTCCCCAAGCATAATCCGAGGCGTCCGTGGTTAGAATCCGAGTGGCAGGAGGCAGACGGAAGGGTTTCCCTTTTGTTTAGAGCACATGCCCTGGACCACCAAAGAAATTCCTTTTGAAGGCAAGGAAGGACTGAGATCAGTATGTCTAAACTGTGGCAATGCTGAGACCATACACTTTTTAGGTACCACTGTATTTTCCTCATGTGTAGTCTTGCATATGGTACGAGAAGGATGCAGGAGGCCATGTAACCCAAAGCCTGCAGGAATCTGCTTGCAGATAGTAGAGTTAAAGTTGCCAAGGTTTTGAAAGTTGAAGCCAGCTGTAATTGTTTTTCGGATGTCAGAAATGCTATCTGGGTTGTGGTGTTTAGAAGAGCACCCAGAAAGTTATCTGTTGTGATGGTGTTAAATTTGACTGTTTACACAGAATCCCAGGAACTTGAGGAGGTTCTGTACAAATTCTAGATGCTGGAGTAAGACATCCTTGCTGTCTGCCTGAATTAGACAATCGTCCAGATAAGGGTAAATTTGAATTCCCTTGAGTCTGCAGTAAGCTACTATTGGAGCCAGGCATTTGGTGAAGACCCTGGGCGCATTAGACAATCCAAAGGGCAGCGCAGAGTATTGAAAATGCCTCGATCCGGCCTTGAACCGGAGGTATTTTCTGCGATCCTGCCTGATGGGAATGTGTAAATATGCCTCCTTTAAATCCAAAGTTACCATCCATGCATCTTTGGACAGCATTGGAAGTAGCTGCTGTAGAGTAAGCATCCTGAATTTTGGAATCTCTAGAAAGGTGTTCAAGACAGACAGATCCAGAATGGGTATCCATGAGTTCTGCTTCCTTGGGACTAGAAAGAGCCTTGGGTAAAAACCTTTTCCGTTCTCTTAAAGTGGAACCAGTTCTATGGCATTCATAGCCAAAAGAGCATCGACCTGGTTTAAGGCCTCCGTCCATTGATGTTTCGGAAGGTCTGGCCATCCGCTTAGCCTTGGCAAGGTATGAAAATGGAATTTGTAACCTCTTAAAACCACATCCAAAACCCACTTGTCTTGGGTTATTTGAGTCCAATTTTGATAAAAAAAAAAAGAGTTTTCCTCCGAGAGGGGCTTCCAGGTAAGAAGTTCCTGTAGCCCAACAGAGGGAGTCATTGAGTTTGTTTCCTTTGAGTTTGTGACCTGTCCTCTCCTCCCCTGGGGTGGAAGCAGTCCACTGTCTTGGTCTATAAGAAGCTTGTGTTTGAGGCCTTCCTCTGGAGCGTCTATATCTACCCCTCCGAGGCCTGTCTGAAGTGGGAAAGGACCAATTTTTTGAAGGCCAATTCCTGATAAATCTAGGTGGCTGTACTTGTAAGAAATCTTTAACTGTTTGCATGGATTTCGCCTTATCCTCCATCTTCTTAATCACCTCTTCAGCTTTTGATCCAAACAAAACATTATGCTGAACAAGAGCATCCAATAATTTAGCCTTTACCTGTTCAAGCAAATTTTGTTCCTTTAGCCATGCATGCCTTCTAATGACTGTGCCGGAGGCCGCAGCCCTACAAGAAGCCTCCAAGGCATCAAATCCACAGTGTAAACCATGCTTCCCAACTTGTTCAGTGGCATGCAATAAGTCATGTAATTCCTTATCTGCACAGGCAGAAATGGAAGTAAGCTTTTGTTTTAAAACAGACGAGAAATTGCTGGTATTTCAGCATATGAAACTGACCGTTTAAAACCCTAATGAACAAAGTAGCAGAAGTGTACACCTTTTTGCCCCATCTTTCTAAGGATCGAAAATCCTTTTCAGTAGGAATGGGATTTTTGGCAGAAGCGGCCTTAACTCCCTTAGGACCCTGAGAAATGGTTTCAGGGTCAGCAGAAGGGTTCTTGTATAAAAACTGGTGGGAATCAGGAACCCTGTAATATTTATCAGGCTTAACAGGAGCAGGAGGAAGAGAGTCAGGGGTAAAGTTAGCCTCCAAAAAGGCATCATCCACAAGATCCAAAACAGGAGGAATAACCAGGGGTCTATGTTGGGGAAGAAGAAGAAAATCCCTCAGTCTTTTCTTAGATTCCGAATACTCATGTCCTTCCCAGTGGAAATGTTCCCTTATTTCATGCAAAGTTTCCCCAAAAGAGAAATCCTCAGGGGGAGAAGCTGAAGGAATGGATTCCTCAGCATCAAAATCCTCATAAGGAGGGAAAGAATATTCCTGGTCAGAAGAAGAAACTGAGGAAACAGAAGCCTGATCAGAGGAATCATAATAAACATCCTGCCTTGGCCTTTTATCTGGAGGGGGATGTGAACCTCTAATCATAGTAAATCTTCCATCTTGAGTAACTGTTTCTGTGACTTGGGAGCCAGTTCAGAAGAGGCCTGTGTTGCAGTCTTTGATTTAGAAGGAGTCTTTGCCTTCGTCTTTGGCTTTGCCTTTATTAGAAGCCGAGTAGGCCTGAAAACCCCTTCGGAATCCGGTACCTGCACAGCGGCTCCGAACCCATCTGAAGGAGCATTGTCTGAAGGTCCTGCAATAGAAATATTTATAGGCCTGGTTGGCTCCTCATGAGAGTCCGTTTCGGCAATCTGTTCTGAAATGGCCGACGGGCTGCAAAAGCACCTCACTGAAGACGGCCGAACCTGAAGCGGGCTCCGCTTGTGCGCCATCAGATTTGGACCTCGGAGGCCTGTCTTCATCTTTGAGACATTTGTGAACTCCGGTACCCGGAACCATATCAAACGACATTTTGTAGTTAAAGCGCCTACTGAAGTAATGAAAAGCAAAATCGTACCTTGATTGAATCTAGCACAAAACCGACAACTAGCTACGTCGTGGTCAGGGCCTAAGCAAGGAATACAGTAAGAATGAAAATCCTTGAGGTATTTGCTTCCCACATGAAATAGAAATTTTCTGACATCGGAGTGGAGCAAGAAAAAAAGTTACCCCAACGAGGTACTTCGCTTTGAGTGGAGAAGAAAATCTTCGGACTGAAGTTTATCAGAAAAAATAGTCAGGAGTCAGCTGACCAGCACTTGCGAACTGCTATCACCGCACGGTAAGAAACTGGAGAAGATGGCGTCGACTGTCAGCTTTGTACTCCTGGCGCTCTGACGCCAGGGAGCATGGTTGAACAGCCGACGCCGGACCCAGACTTTGGGATTCTGGCCGACCGAGGGCTGCCTGCCGGCAGGGGAAAACCCTACAGTCATGACTGCAACAGTGAAACACGATGAACATCCACAACGGAAGGAAATAGTAGGAGATAGACCAAGATTTGGATTGAAGAATAAAAAGAACTTGATAAGTTTATGCAATACCCATGGGAATGATAAAAATCAAATAGGAGGCCGCAAAGGAACATTCAGATGTGGTCATTACGTTGCTTGTCCATTCATAGACAGCAGTAATCAATTTGAAAATCCAAGAACCAAGAGAACTTATATTTTCGATGTTAAGGCCACGTGTATTACCACCAATGCAATCTATTTAGCTACATGCAAGTCATGCCCATCTTGTGGGCAAGACCAACCAAATGTTCAAGAAATGAATAGAGACACATCAAAGGGACATTATTAATAATGACCCCCATAATGCATTGGCATTGTATGTTAGCTTTCACAAAGACCACTCATTTGTGTTTAAAGTCATGGAGGTTGTATATCTTGGTCCAAGAAAAGGAGATATAGAAAACATTACAGAAATGAGAGAAGCGAAATGGATAATCTGCGAGCTGATCAACCACCAGGTCTAAACAGTACTATTCCGTTAAAACCCATCTTGAAGATGAGAAGACCAACTATAAGCTGAATAAATGTGTGAGAGCATCAAATGTGTAGGGAAGAATATAAGTAAATGTTTTTTAGATTGAATTGGTGGCACTCACTTGTATGAAAGTAGAAAAATAAGTGCAATTTATTGAAACTGCTTCGCTCTCAGAAGAGGAGTCACTTGAAATCATATCAGTCTAAGTCTTTATTCCAGCAACATTCAAGTTAGTTTTATTTATCAATATACTCCATTTGAATTATATCTTCAGCTTTGTCAATGTTGTGTAAAGAAAGAAGTTCAGATCATTTCTTTGCTTAGGAAACAAGTATCCATTTGTTTTGGATGATTATACTCACGGCACAGTTTATAACTGTAATGACCAAACTTGTAAAGAAAAAGAAAAACTATTGTCATTACGACAAAGATCGATTTTATAAAGAAAATGTGAAATTTAAACATCAATAAGGTTTTTGCAGTAAGATAAGACTGCCCCCTATTCACGGCGAGAAAGTATTATCTGGTTATCATGAAAATTGATTATGCTGCCCTTTTTAAACATTTAATTATAAAAGTAGTTTATGCCGTTTTCATTATTTGGCATGCGAACAGAACTTAAGTTATTGTTTGCAGGTGGATCGTTGCAGTGAAGTGGCGCAATGCAAGCATTTATGTTTGTGCATTTGAAAGAAATTTAACTACCAGTGAGGGGCAAGCAAATCATCAGTCAAAAACGTCACTACGAACAGCTTAGGGGTGTGATTCAAGTATGAGATTTTCATTGGTATGACAAGTTTATTAAAAGAGATGAGAAAGGCAAAGCAGACATTGGCTAATTGCAATATGCAAATTGGTAGTGGCCAATAGAATGAAAAAATTTTTTATATAAAAGCAAGACTGTCCCAACTTTCTCTACGATCTGAAGATTAATTTTGAAAGTGCTTATCGTTTGTGAGCATCCAAGGACTTTTATTCTCTTAACTGGAATCATTAAATTCATTTTAAAACTGACACTGGATGTGTTTTGTGGATTGTGGATTAGTCAGTCAGAAACTTTGTTTAAACCTTTGGAGATTCAGCGTTAGCCTTGGTGATTCACCTGCCTTAGTTTGTGCTTTTGATGGAAAAATGTGGGACAGAAATTCAAGAACTGCTGGAATGAGGGCCGAGAAAGGGTCCAAATCCCCATGTTTGGCCTAGATGGAACAACACTTCCATTTACTCTTGTAGATCTTCCTGGTAGAGAGTTTATGTGCCGCTACCAGAATAGATTTTATGGAAGACGAGATACCGGGAGCCCTAGCCTTTAGTGGAACTGGATCAACTAAGCCGTGAGCTTGTGATCGTCCAGGTTCGGAGTTTGCAATCCCGAAGGTTGACAGATCAGATCCGGGATCAAGACCCAAAAAGGTGCTATGGACGTGAGACCGCAGATATGGGAACCAGATCTGATGAGGCCATAATGGGGTTATGAGGATTATTTTGCTCCCCAACAGACGAGCTTTCTGCAGAAATTTCATCATAAGCGGAAGAGGAGAATAAGCATAAAGACGACCGGGTGGCCAAGCATGAACCAGAGCGTCTCTGGGACTCTTCCCCCAGTGGGGGAATTGGAGCGAAAAATTTGCTGCATTTTGTGTTTGAAGGAGACACGAAGAGATCGCAGCAAGGCTGACCCCATCTGAGGAAGATCTGTTTTGCTACTAAGGGGTTTAGAGACCACTCGTAAGGTGTAAGGTGTGAGGATAGAACGACTCAGCCTGTCCGCTAGAATGTTGGACCGACCCGGAATGTGCGTTGCTATCAGAAAGCGGTTGGTGGAAATCACCCATTCCCAAACTCTCATAGCCTCTCGACAAAGAGGGTAAGACCTCATTCCTCCCAGTTTGTTGATGTACCAGACTACCGCCATGTTGTCTGTCTGAATTGCAATAGTCCCCGGAGGAAGAAGGTCCTGAAGGGCTTGCAACGCTAAAAGCACCGCCCTCATCTCCGGAACACTGATATGCAGAAAGTACAGTTTTGTACCTACCATAAATGTAGATGTTCGAAGATCCACATTGCTGCAGTCCTTACATATGGGTAGTCCGCTGTCCTCGGTCGGCCCGAATACCAAAGTATTAGGCTGACGTCGGTCAAGGCGCTTAAAACTGACATCAGGACGTCAGGGTACAAAAGCGCATGACCAACGTCATTTCCTCAGTCTTTTCTTGCCCCAGATGTCAGAAGGCCCTAACAAGAAGGCCAAAGCCAAAAACCAGCAAAAACTAACCAACCACCCGTGCACTAACCATATTTACAATATGTACAACACAAACCACACCACCACCTTCAACAACAGAGGGGAAGGAGGGAGGTTAAATTGGACTGCAGCAATGTGGATCTTCGAACATCTACATTTATGGTAGGTACAAAACTGTACTATGTTCTTCATCTCACATTGCTGCAGTCCTTACATATGGGTAGAATCCCAAAGCAGAGGCAAGGGAGGATGGCAAAACTATAAAGCATTAGGAGCTGCCAAAATGCCCTGTAAAATAGCAGTGGCAAATCCAGCCCTAGATTTAGAGTAAAGTGGAATGTGGTAATGCTTAGAGAAAGTATGCACTGAACTCCAAGTAGCTGCTTCCAAAATATCTTTAGTAGCCACCCCCCCTTTAAATAGCTGTAGAAGTGGCAGTAGCCCTAGTGGAATGAGGCCTAATCCCAGCTGGAATCTCCTTACCATGATGGGAATAACAGAAAGCAATACAAAAACCAATCCATTTAGAAATAGTTTGTTTTGAAACAGGTTTGCCCTGAGAACCCAAAGCAAAAGAAACAAACAACTGCTGAGACTGCCTGAACCCTTTAGTTCTGCTCAAATAATATCGCAACTGTGTATATCCAAAGTGTGCAAAATCCTTTCCCCTTTATTTTGGGGGTTTGCATAAAAAGTAGGCAAATGAATAGTTTGGTTTAAAGCCACACTAGAAACCACTTTAGGCATAAAAGAAGGGTTAGTACGCAAAGACACCCTATCCTTGTGGAAAATTAAGAAAGGCCTGTAATTCAGAAACCCTTCTCGCAGAGGTAATGGCCAACAAAAAAGCAGTCTTCCATGATAAATATTTCAACTCTGCAGATGCTGCAGGCTCAAAAGGTTGTAGAGTGAGTTTCTCCAACACAAAATTGAGATCCCAAGCAGGAGTTGGAGCTCTACGTGGGGGTCTTGTATTCTTTGCCCCTCTAAGGAATTGCTTAAACAAAGGCTGAGAAAATAATGGTGGGTCACAGTCATAGTGAGCAGAAATTGCTGCAGCATGAACCTTTATAGAGATAGACAAACCTTTGTCCAATAACTCAGTAAGGTATTGAAGCGCAACACTTAAATTAGGTTTAGACACATCAAAGTCCTTTGCTGTACTCCAAAATAAAAATCTCCTCCATTTATCTGCGTAAACTTTCCTTGTACTAGGCCTTCTGGCCTCCAAAATAACATTCAAAACTTGTTGTGGAAGCTGAGACCCTCCAGGGTTTAAAACAGAATATGCCAGGCTGTGAGATGTAGAGAATGAAGTTTGACATTGAGTAAATGACTGTTCTCCTGAGACAGCAGGTGAGGAATCGAAGGCAAAGGCCATGGAGGCTCCTGCCAGACTTCTCAGTAATGGGTACCAGTGCTGTCGAGGCCAATCTGGAGCTATTAAAATCATGTTTGGCTTGTCCTGTCTGACCTTCAGGAGTACCTTTGGGAGGAGAGGCAGAGGTGGAAAGGCATACACGTGAAGATTGCTCCAATTGAATGAGAGAGCATCCACTTTCCAAGCTGTGGGATGAAACCTTTTGTGCAAAACTTTGGCAGCTGGTAATTTAGTGGAGAAGCGAACAGATCTATGTCTGGAGTTCCCCATAACACTGTCAATCTCTGAAATACATGAGGATCCAATTTCCACTCGTGGGGATCCATAATTTGTCTGCTCAACACATCTGCTAAGGAGTTCTGTGCTCCTGGCAGAAACCTTGCCTGAAGATTTAGCTGTAAACTGAGAGCAGTCTCCCACAAAATCATTGCTTGCCTGCATAGAGGATAAGAATCGTCCCCCTTGCTTGTTGATGTACCACATGACAGTTGTGTTGTCTGTTTGAATCAACACCTGCCCTGGAAGAAGTAAATCCTTGAAAGCTATCAATGCAAATTGGACTGCTAACATCTCCTTCAAGTTGATATGTAGATGTTTAAGTCTGGCAGGCCACGTGTCTTGTACCCATTTTCCATTTAGATGAGCTCCCCAAGCTTTGTCCGAGGCATCTGTCGTTAAAATCTGACTCGCCTCTGGCTGGGTCACAGAGAGTCCCTTGTTTAGGTGACATTCCTGAGCCCACCACACAAACTCCTTTTGAATGCAAGGTATTATCTGAATGACAGTGTCCAAATCTTGGCAGTGCTGTGTCCATACATTCTTGAGATACCATTGTAGCTTCCTCATATGCAGTTTGGCATTGGGAAGTACCAGAATACAAGATGCCATGAACCCCAAGGCTTGAAGGACTGTCCTTGCAGTCAGCCTGGACTGACGAGACAATTGGTGGAAGTAAAGAGAAAGATTCTTTTGTTTGTCCGGGGTCAAAAAGGTCATCTGGGATGCTGTATTCAGTCTCACACCCAGAAAGCACATGTCCTGAGAGGGTACTAGACTGGACTTTATTTCGTTCACAGAATACCCCAGGCATCTTAACACTGCCATCACATACTGTAGATGATGAAGTTCGTCCTTTTCTTGGGCCAGAATCAGGCAATCGTCCAAATAAGGATAGATTTGTATTCCTCTTAGCCTGAAGAAAGCTACCACTGGAGCCAGAACCTTCGTGAACACTCTGGGCGCAGTAGATAAGCCAAAGGGCAATGCAGAGAACTGATAATGTGAAGTCCCAGCCAGAAAACGCAGATACTTCCTGCAACTGGGCCTGATAGGAACATGAAGGTAAGCCTCCTTGAGATCCAGAGTCACCATCCAGTGATCTTTGCCCAGCAGAGGTAAAAGCTGTTGTAACGTCAACATTTTGAACTTGGGAATGTCCAGATATGTGTTGAGGATAGATAAATCCAAAATTGGTCTCCACGTGTTTCCTTTCTTTGGTACTAGAAACAGGCGAGAATAAAATCCTAGGCCCACTTCTGGCAGAGGGACCGGTTGTATGGCCCCTATTTGAAGTAGTAGAGAAATTTGTTTGTGAGCCTCTAGTCTTTGTTGAGGAGGAACGTCCGGCATGCCTTTGAAAGGAGGCAAGGTATGGAAATAAAACTTGTAACCCTGGTGTATGATATCCAATACCCATTTGTCCTGGGTAATCAACATCCAATTTTCCTTGAAGAGTGCTAACCTTCCTCCCAAAGGTGCTGCCAGGCAAGAAGGATCTGGCAGCTGAAAAAGTAGGTCATTGGGCCTTTTTACGAAAGGACTGGCCCCTGCCCTCACCCGAAGATTGTGCAGGTGAACTCCCTGTTCTAGGCCTGAAAGAACTCTGAGCTCTGCCCCTACCACGTCTAGATCTACCCCTAGACTGAGAATCACAAGAAGGATACTTCCACCCCTTAGCAGGCCAATTCCTACTAAACTTCGGAGGCTGAACTTGCAAAAAATCTTTAACAGCCTGCATAGACTTAGCCTTGTCTTCCATTTTCTTCAAGACTGACTCCACAGGTGAACCAAACAACACATCAGACTGCAAAGGAGCATCCAAAATCCTTGTCTTAACATGGTCAGATAAATTCTGATCCTTCAGCCAGGCGTGCCTGCGAAGAACTGAGCCAGTGGCAGCCACCCTAGACGAGGCCTGCACAGCATCAAAACCACACTGTAATGAATGCTTACCCACCTGTTCAGAGACATGCACCAAATCTTGTAATTCTTTAAACTCAATGCCTTCCGCCAGAGCATCCACCTTAGACTTCAATTGAGAAAGAAGAAAGTTTTGATATTTCAACATATGAAACTGGCAATTCAAAGCCCTCATAGCTAAGGTAGAAGATGTATATATCCAAAGCTCTGGCTTCTTTATCTAGAGGAACCGGATTTTTTACAACAGAAGCCTTGACACCCTTAGGTCCCTGACTAATAGTTTCTGGGTCCGCCCTAGGACTCTTATAAAGATATTTATGAGCCTCAGGCACCCTGTAATACCTATCCGGTTTAACAGGAGCAGGAGGCAGAGAATCAGGATTAAGTGAAGCCTCTGCAAACACATCTTCCACAACATCCAGAACAGGGGGTATAGCCAAGGGCCTATGCTGGGGTAACAGCAAAAATCCCTAAGCCTTTTCCGAGAATCAGAAAAGTCCTGACCTTCCCACTTAAAATGTTCCCTCATAGAATGAAGTGTCTCTGAAAAAGAAAAATCCTCTGGAGGAGAAGCAGAAGGAGTGGAATCATCTGCATCAGAATCAGAATAAGGAGAGAACTCCTGCAAGTCTTCAGCTGAAGACTCTGAAACATCCGAAGCCTGCTCAAAACTTCCCAACTCTGGCTCCACCCTAGGCCTCTTATCAGGAGGGGGCAAAGAACCTCTAATCAGAGTAATCAAATCTTCTGCCATTTTAAGCATGTGCTTTTTAGGCACAGACCCTGCTGAACTAGGAGTGACACCAACAGAAGCTAAAACTGGCCTGCCTCTGGGAGAAGCCTTGGAAACAGAAGGAGAAGGCCTAACCACCCTAGGAAGGGAGGGAGTACAGTAACTTGAGAAGCCCCTTCAGCCTGACCTGCCTCCTGAGAGACCACCTCCTGCAAAATCAAAGTCTCCCCCTGAGACTCCAGAGAAGTCTCCGTCGAACCACCGGTTCCACTGAAGCCTCTAAAGAACCGGCGTCCGAACGGATGACTCATCTTGCCTGGGTTTAACTGTTTTGTCTTTGCGCTTCAAGAGAAGCGGCCGGAGAATCTGACGGCATATTATAATTGCACCGCTTCCCAAAGACTAGCCTAGCACAATCTAACCTTCGCAATAGTGCGTTTATTGAACCTAGCACAAAAGCGACACCCAACAACGTTGTGCTCAGGCCCCAAACAAGGAATACACAAAGAATGATAATCCCTATGCGGTATCTGTTTCCCACAAGAAATACAGTTATTCACTTTTTCTGACATCCAGTAAAACACTGAGGCAAGAAAAAACCAAAATATTCCCCAACGGGGTACTTAGCCAACTTGGATTCTGTCTGAAACTCCGAATTCGAAAAATTTCAGAACGCCGAACGGCACTTGCAACGCTGCTTCTGCATCGGACCATGCGGCAAAAAAGACTGAGGAAATGACGTCGGTCATGCGCTTTTGTACCCTGACGTCCTGATGTCAGTTTTAAGCGCCTTGACCGACGTCAGCCTAATACTTTGGTATTCGGGCCGACCGAGGACAGCGGACTACCCATATGTAAGGACTGCAGCAATGTGAGATGAAGAACATCAGTCTCTACAGGGGTCCACGTGCCTTGGACGGTTCTGCCCATGCAATGAGGCGAGAAGCGTCCGTGGTCAGCATGGTTTGTGGTAGAGGCATCACGAATGGTCTGCCTTCCCAAAGCTCTCGGGAATGAAGCCACCACGTGCCTTGGACGGTTCTGCCCATGCAATGCCCTCCCACCAGAGGTGAGAAGCATCCGTGGTCAGCATGGTTTGCGGTAGAGGCATCACGAACGGTCTGCCTTCCCAAAGCTCTCGGGAATGAAGCCACCAAAGAAGGGAGTTCCTGCAAACCTTGCTTAGGGGAATCGGTGAATCCAAAGGGTGTAGGAGGAAAGAGCATTGGACCTGAAGGGTCCATTGAAGGACTCATGTGCAGTTGAGCAAGAGGTGAAAGGCTGATGGCTGCCGCCATGGATCCTAGGGCTCTCAGGACTAATTCTGCAGGTGGGGCTGGGGACTGTAGATGTGCTATTACATGGAGTGAAAAGGTGCGTAACCTGTCTGCTGTCAGAAAGGCCTTGGACTGAAGTGTCTTTATCCTGGCCCCTATGAACTCCAGAACTTGAACAATATGAAGAGAAGACTTCCTGAAATTTTATGGTAATGCCTAGGTGATGGGCCAAGAGTAAAGAATAATCCCTGGCAGAACAGAGTAGATGCCTGGCGGGGGCGGTGAGGAGCCAGTCATCTAGGTACGGAAAGACCTGAATTCCCTGAAGTCTCAGGTGGGCTGCTACAACTGCCATGACCTTGGTGAACACCCTAGTAGCTGTGGTGAGGCCGAACGGAAGAACCCTAAACTGATGACTGGCCCCCAGCCGAAAGCGGAGAAACCTCCTGGATAGTCTGTCCATGCGAATGTGGTAGTACGCATCCTTGAGGTCTATGGAGCACATCCAATCGTTCTGCAGAAGGGGGAAAATAGATTAGAGAGACCATCCGGAATTTCTCTTTGGCAATGAACAGGTTCAAGGTTGACAGGTAGAGAATTGGCCTCAAGTCCCCAGTCTTTTTTGGCACTAAAAAGAACCTGGAGTAATTGCCCAACCCGGACGGCTCTGGGGGGGACGTGTTGGATGGCCCTTTTTCTAGTAATTTCTTTATTTCTGAAGCTGCAGCCTCCCTCTGATTGGGTGGGACATCAGGGAGGTGCCTCCCTAACGGGGGAAGATTCAGGAAGGGGATAGAGTAACCTCTGGATATTATTCGGAGCACCCAGCGATCTGTAGCAATCGACTCCCAACCTGCTAGATGCTCCGACAAACAACCCCAACTGCCTCCAGAGAGGGACAGTCTGGCAGCCCCTCAGGGCTGCTGCGCGGGTCGGTCGGAGAAGGGTTCTCTCGAAGCAAAATTCTTCTGCCCCCCTCTGCCTCTGGGCCGGCGTCCACCTTGTCCTCCCCTGCCTCTGAAGGATGAAGGGTCCAGAGCGGGACGGGACTGCTGAGACTTCCGGAACCACATCTTTTGCCCCCTCTGGTTCCTTGAAAAGGACCTTTGAAGAGCAGACAAGTAGATTCCGACGACAGACAGCATCTTCCAGTCTTTCTCGCTCTGGAGTAGCATGTCGTACAGTTTTGCCGAATAGTGTAGAGCTGTCAAAGGGAGCATTCGCAAAGGACACCTTGAAGGGTTCCGCAAAGACCGAGCCAGGAGTGGCGCCACAGGGCGACCCCTGCTCCGCTGGCTCTAGCCGCCCCCTCCGTGGCATGGGAGAGAAGCCGCATAGAAGTATTTGATATTGACTTTAGAGTGTCCATGCGAGCTGAGAAAGTTAGTCCTCAGCCACCATGGACTCTGGGGAAGACCCAAGCATACTCTTATCAGATCCTGCTGGAGTCTAATGACGTGTGCCAGATAATTCAGTGCCCTTCTAGAAAAGGTGGCTGAAGCAAACATCCGCTTTCCAATGCGGCCCATCGTCCGAGCCTCATCAGGAGGCTGGACAGAGGAACTTTCTTGTGCCAATTCCTTCTTGGTGGCAGCCGCCACCACCATGGCATCTACCGGGGGACCTTTATTCCACACCGGCTTGTCAGAAGGGGGACTAAGGATTTTATCCGGTCTCTCAGGGATTGGTTCCACAGTGTCCGGCTCCTTCCAAGCCCCGGTAGTAATCAAGTCTACCAAGAAGTCGGCCGGGGGGGACACCCAGGAGGTAGACGGGCCTGCATCAAACACCTCCAGAAACAGACTCATCCAAGGAAGGTTTCTGGGCTGACCACCCCCCTCTTATGTGCAGCATCTCCATAATGTCTCCAAAGGAGACGTCCCCCGGGGGGTGACCTGGGGGAACCTTCCTCCGGGGGTGACCTGGGGAACCTTCCCCTTCCTGCAAGTCCATGTCCTCAGTGAGGGACTCAGGGGAGTCCAAGTGCCTCCTTTCGCACCTTAGTTTGTGAGGGACCTCCTCGGCGGGACTGTCAGAGGAGGGCTCACCAGCGGGGTCCTGTTCCTCTACAGGAACAAACTGGGGTGCAGACGCAGGCTGTCCCTAGGGTCGGATGATGGAAGAGAGGCCCATATGCGAGGGAGTGAAGGGTGGATCCGCAGCACAGACCGGGGACTTCGAACTCCGACAGCACCCTCTCCACAACATCGAAGGTGAACCACTCTCCCCTGGCTCCAAGAGTAGTCCCCTCGGCTCCAATGTGAGGACGCGATCGGACCAGAAAGGGAAGTGCGCTCAGACAGCAACAGAGCCGAAGAGACACTCACCCCTGCGGATCCGAAGCTCTGCTCTCGGCCCAGAGAGCTCGGATCCGAAAGATGACCCGATAAACTCAAGGGTAAAGCCAGCGAAGCAGCAACTACTATCGGCATCGACTCCCCGGCTCTGAGACTACTCTGATCCGACGGCTCCAAAACCCGATAGTGGATTGGAGAAGGAGCAATGGGTGCAAAGAAAGGGGCCGAGCTCCCTCCCGGAGGGGGGGGGGTGAAGCACTCCTATCTGCATCTCGGCCTGCAGGAATAGACACATCATCCTGTCCATATCTGCGGACAGCCTCCTGGTAGACCTAGAAGTCGTAGAGGCAGGTCAGGAAGGCCGCCTAGATGACCTCGAGGGGGAAAACCCGGAAACCCTTGCAGGGGAACAAATCAATTTAGCCGGCGGAACCAAAGGGGCCGATTCAGCCCACTGCTTATGGCTCGTGCCTATCCCTCTCCTTTTCTCTCTCTCTCTGTGGCCCTTGTCTTTCTTAGAACAGCCCCCTCTCCCTGGGAAACAGAGGGAGGTTTTGAGTCCCAGCCAGGGAAGGGGAAGCTAAAGGCTGAACAGTCGCAGCCGTGACTAGCGCCACTGAGGGAGAGGAGGAATCATCATCTGGGGTAAGAGTCCCGCCAGGATTAACTTGTTTCTCCTGTTCCTCAGAGCCCAGGGGTTGACGGCTGCACAAATCTGGCAGCCCGATGTTAAGTGGGCTACCCCCAGGCAAAGAACGCACCGAGTGTGGCCATCCGCTGGGGACAGCTTATGACCACACTCCGCAAATTTTGAAAAAAAGGCTTTAGGGCCCTCTGCCATCACACTCCAGCACACACCCTAACACACACAGTAAGGGGAAGGGAAAACACTAATTTACCACTAAAAATAAACAAACGGTTTAACTCAACTACGGGTCTACTACACACACACCAAATTCACTAGGATTTAAAACAAGAAAACTCCTAAATTCCTCTCACCTAAAATGCTAAGAGCTCATCCCTTATGCTTCAGAAGCTGCGACAAACGAGATCAGAGGACTGGAAGAGGTAGCAGGGTATTATGGGTAAGGGGAGAAGCCGAGAGCTCGGATCTTTAGCTTGGAAAGCTGCCGGCTCAGATCCAGGTCGGGTCCGATACCCACAGGTTGCTGATCAAATTAAGTTAACTACTTCAGATCTGTAAATATCCTTCCATATCACTGTTGCACTATTCCTAACAGAAGGGATCTCCTGCAAAGGACATCCCAATCTCCAACCAGTATGCCAAAGCCTTAGTACTTAGAGGCACTGTACATCACACACTCCCCACAAGGTATAGGGCATAAAGGTGGCATACAGGTGTGTTACCCAGACATTTTTTCAGATACCTGCTCTGTTAGGGATTCTCATTTTTTCCCCCTTGAGTATTGACTGGATTCATCAACCAGAAAGGAATAAGGTCAGCGTGGTACGCAGCTTCCCCATAAAGACCATCAGAATCAGTTGCCGTTTTGTTTGGGTGCTTACCATGACCACACACAGCATTATTTATGCCAAGCCCCCACCCCCCCCAGACCCTACCTACTTCCTCTCCTTATCTAGTTACCTTGGCTTAAGGTGCTGTGGCAAAGTAGTCCCTTACTGAGGGTCACCCTTCTGCCAAGAAAAAGGCCAAAAATGAACTTCTGATACAGCTGCTGTGCAGCCTCCCTTGTGTAGACTCAAACTAGAAACTGAAAAGAACAGAAGTGTGGGTCTACTAATGCTCCAATGGTCTGTCACACACTTGCCTTCTATGGAATTACTAGGCCAGAAAGTCACTACACCAGGCTGGTATTCAAAAATCAGAACAGTAAAACATGAAATGAAAGAAATATGGTTTCCACTACTGTTTGCCTCAGACGCTTTCTTGAAATAGAAGCCATGTCTTAAAAAATTGAAGTTGGCCAAGATTCACAATCACCATAAGAATAAAATATGAAATGACACGAGACTCAAGTTTACTAATGTTATAAAGCCTTACATTAGTGATCTGCTTTCCAGATTAGTAGCAGCAGCCAGGTCATAAAATGCCTGAAAGGATACTTCTCAATGGGTAAAATGCACAGATTAAACTAAAGAATGGCTCACAGGGAAAGGAGCTGTCAGTACAACTGCAATTCAAAATGGAATTTGGCTAACCGCTTTGAAACTTCCTGCATGCACTCTTCCCCCATCCCCCTCAGCCAAAGGTGAGCATGCTCAGAAAGGCAAATCTGAAATGTAAAACAAAGGCGGAATCAAAACAAAAATCCCTGGGATTGTCCTTTTAAGAGGCCATCTTTGCAGACTTACAGTTTAAGAGCTTTGTTAAAGATACAAACTTCAGAGACCCAGAAAAGGCAGTGAACTGCTAAGTGGTCTCTGCTGGATTAGCAATACAATTCTGCAAATGATGTTGCCCATGCTGTATACAAGGATGCCTCGTCTAAAGTTGAATGTCAAATGGTCCACAAAATGCTTGCCATTATTCAACCATTTTGAAAGCAAGCACACTAATTCTATCTGGCTCATGGCTACTTACTGGAATTCATGGCAAGAACACAAGCTTCCCAAACAACACTACCCTACTCTGTCTGCAAGGAAATGGAAAACCAGAGGCATTGGTGCGGTCCACAGCACTACTCAAATTTTCAACTTCTGGCTCAATGGTCTCAACATCTTAACTACTCTTACATGAAAAATAAATAAAAATACTTTTAGATGAGATTCTACCTTCTTAGGGAGAGGCATTACCCTGCTAGACAAGGAGAAGGCAGAAGCATGCACAGGGACTGCTAGAACAAATCATACACCTTTAAGTGAGAAGAGAGGTGCCAAGATGTACTATGCAATTCCCTCTTGCTGCACAGTTTCCTGAAATGTAGCCATTAAGAAAGTATTAACTTTCAACAGTCGTGTAGTGATGCAGAATCTTACTCCTACATCAGGTACACAGTGAAACCTCTTCATAAATAAATGGGGAACAGAGTAAAATACCGCACTAGAAGAGTTAGAACTGCACAAAGAAAGTTTAAAAAAAAAAAAACCACACACTGAAAACATCCTGTCTGTGGAGTTCAAAGACTAAACCATCTAATGTTTCAAAAAAGGGAGAGCGCAATAGGGGGGATAGACAACTTCCCAGATCGGAGGAATGAGGGCAAAGCGAAGCCTTTTAGTTCGATCCAGCAAGGAAGAAAACAAGAAGTTATGTACTAACCATAACATTCGATGTATGTAGTCCATCTCGCCTCACATTCTTACCCGTGGTTCAGAGCCGAATATCTGCTCAGACTCTGCCGATTTTTCTAGCTCGAGTCTTTCATTGGCTGAGCTAAGCAGGTATCCCATGGTGCACTGCTCCATATCCCCAGATCTAGTTTGCTGCGAAACTCATTTGTACCCCATGCACACATCACATCCAGGTAAAGAATAAGCCAAGCAAGGGAACTCTGCAGATAAACAACCTAACCTCCAAACCCTCCAGGAAGGGGGAAGGTGGGAGGGTAAGTAAGAATGCGAGGCGAGATGGACTACATACACTGAACGTTATGGTGACTACATAACTTCTTGATGTTATGTAATCCTCTCTCGCCTACATTCTTACCCGTGGGATAGCGTCCTTCGCACCTACATACTGGGTGGCTCATAGGAAAATACTCCTGAGAACTGTGGAGCCAAAGGACGACCTGCCCCTAGAAACCACGTCCAATCTGTAATGAGAAACAAGTGTGTGAGGAGAAGCCCAAGTAGCTGCAGCACATATCATCAATTGACAATCTGGCCCGATACGCTGTAGATGTAGAAACAGCCCGGGTAGAGTGAGCCTTGACCGAAAATGGCAGATCTTGACCTCCTGCTTGGTAGACGAAAGAGATGCAACTAGATAGGGTGACCTTGGAGACGGGGGACCCCATTCTGTTTCCCGAAAAGGAAACAAAGCTGATCAGACTTCCGGATATCTTTTGTTCTGTCCAGATAGAAGCGTAATTGTCTGTGTACATCTAACTGGTGAAATCTAAATTCTGCCTTGTTCGAAAAGTGAGGAAAGAACACAAGCAATTCAATGGATTGATTAAGATTAGGCACGGAAGCCACTTTAGGAAGGAACGAAGGGTTTGGTCTAAGACAGACCCTGTCCTTATGGAAGATCAAGTATGGAGGTTTGATGGAGAGGGCTTGAATTTCTGAAACTCCTTGCTGAAGTGAGGCTCGAAAGGTGGTAAAGTAAGGGCTTGTAGAACAAAATTGAGATCCCAGGGCATGATTGGTTCGGACACTGGGGGACGGAGCAACATAGTACCTTTCAGGAAAGCCTTGCATAGTCTATGAGCCATGAGACTAGGCTCATTCGCTACATGAAAATTAGAGATCGCTGCCAACTGAACTTTGATGGTAGCTGATGCGGAACCCTGATGGAAAAGCATAGACAAAAACTCCAAGACTGAAGTGATTGGAGCTGTGCAAGGATCAATGTCTCGGGTATGTGCCCAGATAGAAAACCTCTTCCATTTACTAGAATAAATCCTTCTAGTGGATGGTTTATGAGAGGACGACAATATATGAACCACTTCTGGTGAGAAATTATGAAGTCTAACAAACGATGGAAGTGGAGTAGCCAGGCTGTCAACCGGAGGGTCATCATGGCGGGGTGGAACTGTCCAGACATGTGTCAGTAAATCTGGTTGAGGGTCCAGAGTCCAAGGAGTGTCCACAATGTACTGCTGAAGAAAGGGGAACCATACTTGGCAAGGCCAGCATGGAGCAATCAGAATCATTCTGCTTCCCAAGGATTGCGCTTTCTGAATCACCTTTGACAGCAAGGGAAACGGAGGGGAAAGCATAAAAGCAGACCAGAGGGCCAATCGTGAACCAGAGTGTCCCTGGGTGACTCCCCTGTGGGGGGGGATCAGCGTGAAGTAGTTGCTGCATTTTGCATTGAGGGGGCTGGCAAAAAAGGTCACAGAAAGGCTGACCCCATCTGCTGAAGATTCGCTCTGCAATCAGGCGATACAGGGACCACTCGTAAGGCATCAGAATAGCTCTGCTTAGCCTGTCCACAATCACGTTGGACTTCCCCGGATTGTGCGTTGCCAACAGAAACCGTTGGGAAGTTACTGCCCAATGCCACACTCGCATGGCCTCTCTGCACAGAGGATAAGACCTGGATCCCCCTTGCTCGTTTAGATACAATCGGACAACATGTCAGCAGTGTGGTATCGCAATCGTCCCTAGAGGTAGAACACTCTGAAGTGCCTGCAACGCAAGTAGCACTGCTCTCATCTCCAAGACGTTTATATGCAGATGTACCTAGTGTTTTTGCCACGTGCCTTGGACTGTCCTGCCAAGATAATGCCCCCCCCACCCCATCTGGGAGGCGCATGTGGTCACTGTGGCAACCGGGATGGGTGGAACGAATGGCCTTCCCCCATCCAAATTGTTGGTACAAAGCCACCAACAGAGGTCCTGCTTGCATCTGTCCGTGATCAAAATGGGGTGAAAAAGTGGAAAAAGTGGAAATCTCTGAAGAGACCATTGAACAAAGAGGAGCCATTGGAGAATTCTCATATGCAATCTCGCTAGAGGGACCAACATGATTGTTGCTGCCATGGTCCCTAGGAGCTGGAGAACCCATCTTGCCTTCGCTTGCCTCAGGGGCATCAGCATGTGTATCTGTTGTTGTAAGACTCTGATCCTCTCCTGCGGTAAAAATGCTTGCATTCGAATGGTGTCTAATTCTGCTCCTATAAAAGGTGACACGGTGCAAGGGCAATAAAGCAGATTTTTCCCAATTTATTGTTATACCCAACTGGTGACAGAGTGATGGTAGCGTCCCTGGTTTAACCTAGATGATGCCTGGTGCGGGCGGTAAGGAGCCAGTCGATATAGAAACACCTGGAATCCCCGACGTCTCAAGTGAGCCGTCACCACCACCATACACTTGAACACCCTAGGGGCTGTGGTGAGACCAAAGGGCAGGGCTCGAAACTGGAAATGACTGGCTCCCAGCCGGAAGCGTAGGTGACTCCTGGATGCCCTGTCCATTTTCACATGGTAGTACGCATTCTTGAGGTCGATGGAGCACATCCATACCTCCTCTCCCAACAAAGGGAGAACAGATTGTAGCGTGACCATACGGAACTTGGACTTGTGTACATAGTTGTTCAGTTGGCTGAGATCTAATATGGGTCTCAGGTCCCCTGTTCTTTTCGGCACCAAAAAGAATTTTGAGTAAGTCCCTAATCCGATTTGGTCTGAGGGGACACGCTGGATGGCCCCTTTTCCTAGCAACTTTGAGACCTCTGAGGCTGCTTGATCCCTTTGACTGGGTGGAACGTCTGGGAATTTTCTGTTTGAAGGGGGGGGGGGGGTCCGATGTAAACGGAATGAGATAACCTCCGGAAATTTTCCGTAATACCCATCGGTCCTGGGTGATGCTTTCCCAGGCTTCCGGATACAACTAAATTCGACCCCTGAATGGCTCTGGATAAGCACAGCCGGGCACTCCCTCAGAAGGAGAGTAGGGGAGCCATGAAAGGAATTGCGGTCTCCCGAATTGCGGGGGTCCCCCTCTGCCTCTGGAGCGGCGTCTCCCTGAATAACCTCCCCCTCCTCTGCCTCTGGAGGGGGGTTCACCCTGTGCGGCAGGAAAAAAAGTACAGTTTTGTACCTACCATAAATGTAGATGTTCGAGGATATCCATTGCTGCAGTCCTGACATATGGGTATTCCGCTGTCCACCATCGGCCTGAATACCAAAGGGCTAGAATCTGGCGTCGGTCATGGCGCTCGAGGCTGACGTCAGTATGTGCCAGTACAAATGCGCATGACCGACACCATACCCTCGGTCTTTCTTGCCTCAGACGTCAGAATGCAAAAAACACCACCCAAAACCCAAACCTAAATAAGGGGGTAGGAGGGAGGGAAACTTGGACTGCAGCAATGGATATCCTCGAACATCTACATTTATGGTAGGTACAAAACTGTACTATGTTCTTAGTCTACCATTGCTGCAGTCCTGACATATGGGTAGAATCCCAGAGCAACGGAAAACAGGGAGGATGGCCAACTAAATAGAATTAGGAGCTGCTAACATGCCCTGTAGAATAGCAGTGGCAAACCCAGCCCTAGACCTAGAATAAAGAGGTAAATGATAATGCTTAGTAAATGTATGTACAGAACTCCAAGTAGCTGCCTCCAAAATGTCCTTAGCAGCTACCCCTCTCAGAAAAGCAGTAGAGGTGGCCGTAGCCCTAGTAGAGTGAGGCCTGATCCCAGCAGGAACATCTTTCCCATGATGAGAACAACAAAAAGCAATACAATGGCCAATCCACTTGGAGATAGTGTGTTTTGAAACAGCTTTCCCTTGTGAAGTCAAGGCAAAAGAAACAAACAACTGTTGAGATCTTCTGAACTCTTTGGTTCTGCTCAAATAATATCTTAAATGCCTATGCACATCCAAAGAATGCAAAACTTTTTCCCCTTTATTTCGGGGGTCAGCATAAAAAGTAGGCAAATGTATAGATTGGTTCAGTGCCACATTTGAAATTACTTTAGGCATAAAAGTAGGATTAGTACGTAAGGAAACTCTGTCCTTGTGAAAAATCAGAAATGGTTCTACTGCCATGAGGGCCTGTAATTCAGAGACCCTTCGAGTAGAAGTAACAGCCAATAAAAAAGCAGTCTTCCAAGACAACAACTTCAACTCAGCTGTAGCTGCAGGTGCAAATGGAGGCAGAGTCAGCTTCTCCAAAACAAAATAAGATCCCAGGCTGGAGTGGGAGCTCTTCTCGGGGGTCTTATATTCTTTGCCCCTCTAAGAAACTGATTAACCAATGGATGAGAAAACAAAGGAGGGTCACATACATAGTGAGCAGAAATAGCTGCAGCATGCACTTTAACAGAAGAGAAAGACAATCCCTTGTCTAACAAAACAGTCAAATATTGCAAAATACAACTCAAGTTAGGCAATTTAACATCAAAGCCCTGAGCTGCACTTCAAAGAAAAAATCTCTTCCATTTATCAGCATAAACTTTCCGAGTAGTAGGACACCTGGCTACCAAAAGAACATCCAAAACTTGTTGTGGAAGCTGCAGGCCTTCCTTCCTCAAAACTGAATTCTCCAGGCTGTCAGGTAAAGAGATTGCACCCTGATATTGAGAAAATGATTGTCCTCCGGAGTCAATAAGTGAGGAATCTGTGGTAATGGCCAAGGTGTCCCATGAATCAAACTCCGTAAGAGAGGGTACCAATGTTGTCGAGGCCAATCTGGTGCTATCAGAATCATGCGAGGCTTTTCCCTCCTGACTTTCAACAATACCTTTGGAAGAAGAGGCAAAGGAGGAAAGGCATACACGTGCAGGATAGTGCATCTATTTTCCAGGCTTTCGGATGAAACAGCCTTGTGCAAAACTTTGGCAGTTGATAATTCAGAGGAGAAGCGAACAGATCTATGTCTGGAGTTCCCCAAGCCATGGTCAACTGCAGAAATACCTGATGATCCAACTTCCATTCGCGAGGATCCACAATCTGTCTGCTCAGAACATCTGCTAAAGAATTTTGTGCTCCTGGCAGAAACTGTGCTCGAAGAGTGATGTGCAGTTTTAAAGCAGTTTCCCATACTAGCATTGCTTGTCTGCACAATGGATAAGAATGGGTTCCCCCTTGCTTGTTGATGTACCTCATGACTGTTGTGTTGTCTGTACGAATCAACACCAGTCCTGATTGAAGTAGGCTCTTGAATGCTTCCAAAGCAAATTGAACTGCCAGCATCTCTTTCATGTTGATATGTAAATGAAGTAGCTCTGGGGGCCAAAGGTCTTGAATCCATTTTCCTTCGAGATGAGCTCCCCAGGCTGACTCCGAGGCATCTGTCGTTAATATCTGACATGCCTCTGGCTGGGTCACAGAGAGTCCCTTGTTTAGGTGACATTCCTGAGCCCACCACAGAAATTCTTTTTGTATGCCAGGGAGAATCTGAATGACAGTGTCCAAATCGTGGCTGTGTTGAGTCCACACGCTTTTGAGATACCATTGTAACTTCCTCATATGCAGTTTGGCATTGGGAAGCACTAGAATACAAGATGCCATGAACCCTAAGGCTTGAAGGACTGTCCTTGCAGTCAGCCTGGACATTACTGAAAGCTGTTGGAAGTATTGATGAAGATGTCATTGTTTGTCCAGGGTAAGAAATGCCATCTGGGTTGCTGTATTCAGTCTCACACCCAGAAAACACATCTCTTGTGAGGGTACTAGACTGGACTTTATTTCGTTCACAGAATACCCTAGGCATCTTAAAACTCATTACATAGTGAAGATGTTGAAGAAGTTCTTGCTTGCCTTGAGCCAGAATCAAACAGTCGTCCAGATAAGGATAAATTTGAATTCCTTGTAGTCTGAAAAAAGCAATTACTGGAGCCAGGACTTTCGTGAATACCCTGGGCGCAGTAGACAAGCCAAAGGGCAATTCAGAGAACTGATAATGCAAATTCCCATTCCGAAATCTCAGGAACTTCCTGGAACTGGGCCTGATAGGAATGTGAAGATAGGCCTCTGTGAGATCCAGAGTTACCATCCAATGATCCTTGCCCAGCATAGGCAGCAACTGCTGCAACGTTAACATCTTGAACTTTGGAATTTCCAAAAAGGTGTTTAGAATGGACAAATCCAGAATTGGTCTCCAAGTATTTACTTTCTTTGGCACTAAGAAAAGACGGGAATAAAACCCTGTGCCTCTTTCAGCAGAAGGTACTTCCTGTATTGCCCTCAACTGAAGCAGAGAAGAAATTTTTTTTTTGCCTGTGCTTCCAGTCTTTGCTGATGAGGCACATCTGGCATACCTCTGAAAGGAGGGAAAGTGTGGAAATAAAATTTGTAGCCTCGATTTACAATGTCCAATACCCATTTGTCCTGGGTAACCAAATGCCAATTCTTTGCGAAAAGTCCCAGTTTTCCTCCTAGAGGAGCTGCCAGCATGGCAGAGTCCGGCAGCTGAAGACGCAGGTCATTGAGTTTGTTTCCGAAAGGACTGACCCCTGCCCTCCCCAGCAGAAGGGGTAAAAGAACCCAAAGTCCTAGGAGTAGCAGGGCCCTGAGAGGAAGCTCTACCCCTACCTCGCCTAGACCTGCCCCTAGACTGATAATCTGAAGAGGGAAAAGACCACCCTTTAGTAGGCCAATTCCTACTGAACTTAGGGGGCTGAACCTGTAAACAACCCTAACTGTCTGCATAGACTTAGCTTTTTCCTCTATTTTTTCAAAACTGATTCAACCGGAGGGCCAAAAGAACATCAGACTGCAAAGGAGCATCCATAAGTCGAGCCTTAACATGCTCTGACAATGTCTGAACTTTTAACCAGGCATGCCTGCGAAGAACTGAACTAGTAGCAGCCACCCTGGAAGAAGCCTGTAAAGCATCAAAACCACATTGCAAAGAATGCTTACCAACTTGGTCTGAAACATGCACTAAATCCTGAAGCTCTTTACATTCAATATCTTCAGATAAAGCATCAACTTTACATTTCAATTGGCCCAGCAAATAATTTTGACAATTTAAAGCTCTCATAGCTAAAGTGGAAGAGGTATACAACTTCTTACCCCACCTACCCAGAGCTCTAGCATCCTTGTCCAAAGGAACTGGATTCTTAACCACAGCAGCCCTGACACCCTTGGGGCCTTGAGTAATGGTGTCTAGGTCAGCCCTAGGACTCTTGTATAAATACTAGTGAGCTTCCGGTACCCTGTAGTATCTATCTGGTTTAGCAGGGGCAGGAGGCAAGGAGTCAGGGTTAAGAGAAGCCTCAGAAAATACATCCTGAACAACATCCAATACAGGGGGAATAGCCAAAGGCCTATGCTGAGGCAAAAACAAGAATTCTCTAAGCCTTTTACGAGAATCAGAACAATCCTGGCCTTCCCATTAAAAATGCTCCCTCATGGAATGCAAGGTTTCAGAAAAAGAAAAATCTTCAGGAGGGGACGCAGAGGGAGTAGAATCCTCAGCCTCTGAATCAGAGTAGGGAGGGAAATCCTGGAGCTCTTCCACAGAAGAATCAGAGTCATTGGAAGACTGATCCAGACCCTCTATCCCTGGCTCTACCCTGGGCCTTTTCTCAGGGGGAGGCATAGAACCCCTAATTAAAGTAATCAAATCCTCCGCCACCTTTAACATGTGCTTTCTAGGAGCTGGACCCTGTGGACAGACACCAGCAGGGGCAGATTTAGATTTAGAAAGGCTTTTACTATGAGAAGGGGGAGGCCTACAAACTCTGTGAGGGGAGGGAACCACCGACATATGAGAAGCCCCTTCAGCCTGGCCTACAACAGGAGAAGCCATTTCCTGAAGTAGCAAAGGCTCCCCTTGAGACTCCGCTAAACTGTCAGAAGGAGCCGTTGAAGTAGTCGGTGGCTCTACCGAACCGGCGTCCGCAATGGACTCATCTTGTTTGGACCGCAAAGGATTACTCTTTGCGTTTTTCAGCCGAACTGGGCGGAGAAACCGACGGCATGTTATAATTGCACCGTTTACCAAACACTAGCCTAGCACAGTCCAAGCGACGTTAAATAGTGCGCTTATTAAAGGCAGCACAAAAGCGACACCCAACAACGCCGTGCTCAGGCCCTAAACAAGGAATACAGAGTAAATGGTAATCCCTATGAGGAATCTGTTTCCCACAAGAAATACAGTTATTAACTTTTTCTGACATCCGGTAATACTGAGGCAAGAAAGACAAAAGTGTCCCTAACGGGGTACTTAGCCCAGCTTGGTCTCCGGTCTGAAACTCGAAAACCGACAATTCCAGAAAGCCGAACGGCACTTGCAAACGCTGCTTCTGCTTAGGACCACGCGGCAAGAAAGACTGAGGGTATGGCGTCGGTCATGCGCATTTGTACTGGCACATACTGACGTCAGCCTCGAGCGCCATGACCGACGCCAGATTCTAGCCCTTTGGTATTTGGGCCGATGGTGGACAGCGGAATACCCATATGTCAGGACTGCAGCAATGGTAGACGAAGAACATCCTTTGATTTCTTGAACCACATCCCCCCCCCCTTGCTGGGCCTTGGGATAAGGCCTAGAAGGAAGGGAAAAACGGACCCCTAAGGCAGACAGGGTCTTTCCCCCTTGCTCGCACCTGCTGAGGGTGTCTCACTTTGGTCCCAAACAAAGAAGAAGGTCAGTGAAGGAAGACTTTAAGACCTCTGCAAAGTGACACAGGCGCAGCCCGGCTTGCCTTCTAAGGGCGACTCCTGAGCTTGCTGCCCTACCAGTTACCCGCAAGAGTATCTCCCAAGTCCTTGAGGAGATCGCTCTGGAGCAGAGTGAAGTGAGACAGGTAATTCAGCAACCGTAAGGTAAAGGTTGCTGATGAGAGGGTACGCTTCCCGTACCGACCCATGGTCCTAGACTCCTTGTCAGGAGGATGGACGGATGAAGAAGACTCTGCTACTTCCTTCTGAGTGGCTGTCGCCACCACCATGGCATCTACAGGGACTCTTTTAGACAGAAACTCTTTGCCCTGGGGGGCGGAAAGAAACTTGTTGGGACGCCTGGGCTCCACAGAATCAGGGTTTTCCCACACTCTTCGACATATCAGATCAAGGAGCTCGAAGGGTGGAGTCACCCAGGAGGCGGAGGGCTGAGCACCAAAAGCCTTAAGGAATACTGACTCCTCCTCGGAAGGGGCTTTGGACGGCCAGTCACGTTTCATTATCTCCAGGATGTCTGAGAAGGAAACAGAGGATGACTTAGGGGACCCCTCCGATTCCTCGAGGTCAGTATCAGAGGTGAGGGACTCATCCTGAGAGTCTATGTGCTTCCTCATGCACGTTTTCTTTCTAGGGGGCTCCTCAGGCACGAACTCTGAGGGACCCTCAGAAATTTGGGGACCACTTGTGGGGGGTATCCCTAGGCCCTGGTGCTCTGCTGTCCATGGATGGGTGATGATCAGAAGCTCTCACCGGAGTGGTGGGGGACAGTGACCGACCCACCTGATGTAGCTATCTGGCCAGCGCGGTCCGCATAGCCCCGAATGCAGGCCGCCCCGAATCCAAGGAGCGACCAGCCTCCAAGGCCATGACAGGGGTCAGAGTTCCGAGCCGAGGCACCGAGAGGGAGGCTCGGGACCAAAAAAGCCCCATGTCCCCTTCGGGCCCGACCGAAGAATCCAGAGTCCCGAACCCGGAGGACGGAGCAGACAAGGTCGGAGCAGATACCGGTACCAATGGAGCCGAAGGGGCCATCGGAGCCGGCCTAGTAACATCGCACAATGAGGAACACTCCTGCTCCGAAGACAGAGATGGGCTTGGAGGAGGAATAAATCGAAAACTGGGTCGGGACGGGCTCCAGAGCCAAAAATAATTTTGCCAAAACCAGTGACTGAAGGAGCCTCTGAACCACCCTATCAACATCCACAAGGGTCCTGGAGGATTTGGAAGACAGGAAGACAGGGAGGGAGACTGAGATGATCTCAGGAGAAACTGGTCTGAGACTGGGCGATCGGCTCCTAAGAGGTTCCAATAAAATTGGAGCAGACTCCGGTTCTGTCAACACCGACACTTCCTGCAGCCCCGAGGACAGTGGAGCAGAGGAGGTCGATGCAGTTTGAGATTTTCTCCAGAGGCTCCAATGAAGCTGACTGAGCCGGAGATCTCTTTTTAAACTTCCCAGATTTTGATTTTCCACTGGGAGACAAATCCATAGCCTCTTCAAAAGAGGGTTTCAAGAGTCCCTTTAAAATTAGCTTATTCTTTCTCTCTTGGAAAACTCTAGGACTGAACGCATGACAAAAACTGCAGGATTCCTGCAGATGAATGGCTCCCAGGCAATACACACAAATGGAATGCCCATCGGTGATGGACATTTTGCACCCACATTTAGAGCACTTTTTGAAACCCGAAGGTTTGGGCTCCTTGAGATCTTTGGACATCTTCACTACTACACCAAAAGGCAAAAACAAGTCTGAGAAGAACTCACAGGCAGTCACACCACAAAAAGTGGGAACGAACACTAAACAGTGACCAAACACACACTAAAGTACAAACTTCTCAACAAAAAAGGTTGATGACCACAAGGAAAGGGAATAACCCAAACCTCTAACTTAAACGTTCTAGACTGTACTCACACAGAAGGCAATATGAGGAGGACTAGGCCCTCTAACTGAAACGGGCCTAGCCCGAGGGAACAGTCAGCAGGATACCACACAATCACAACCTCAACAATACTTAGACAAATAGCTATGAAAATAGCTTTGATGAGCCAAAACTTTTCTTTAAGACAAGAAAAAGGTACTTGGCCACAGCCAAGCGAGACCACGTCCGAGCTACACGAGCGGCAAACGAGATCTGGGGATATGGAGCAGTGCACCATGGGATACCTGCTTAGCCCAGCCAATAAAAGACTTTGAGCTAGAAAAATCGGAGTCGGAGCCGATATTCGGCTCAGAACCCACAGGTAATAATGTAGGCGAGACAGGACTACATAACATTTGAATATTTGCAAAGTTAAACATACAAACGGAAGTGCTAGTCTTAACTCTGGGATTGAGCAATGGAGAATCACATCCGCAGATGGAGGCAAGTGACGTGAGGTGCTCAAAACACAGGTGCACTGTGGAAGGAGGAGCACGCTTTAACTTCTGGAGATATCAAAAAAAGCGGCTAGCCTGATCCACAATTATGTAGAACCCAATATAAAAAGGCCTGCGGAGTGAATAACTCAAAAGCTACGCATTTTCCATAGCAGAGCTGCATTTGTAATTTAAATCAAGATTGAAACTGCCAAGACTTCAAAGCACCTGAAACTTGCCAAACTGTCACAGCCCCTTCCCCTTACTACCAACAATGCATCTAAGCAATCTCCAAAATCTCGGAACTCCACAATGGCACCCACCCAGCTCAAAGTCAGAGAGGACAACAGAGATAGTAACAGATGAAACTGCCAAGGCAAACTGGTTACATCAAATACAGAACTCTCAAAACAGAACACTTCTTTCAATGGCTAGGAGATAAGGTTTTCAAAAAGCATTCAAATGGTTTTCCCAATCTGGAAGAGTACTAGACAAAACAAAACCAGATAGCGCTTAGTAGAATCACAGGCTGTACCATGAGTCTTGGATTTACCTAGGAGGGTTAGCCATGCCAAGTCAGAGTGTGGCTGTTGGTCTAGGACAATTGTTCCTATTAGGAGGATAAAGCTTAAATATCTAAAGATGTACAGTCTTGAGTATTTGTATCAATAGGTTTTAGGGGCAAATTGGGGGGGTTGTTTGAGGGCTTTTAATAAAGCAAAATAAAAAAATTTGTAAAATATGGCATAGGCTCAAATGGATACAAGAAACTATATAAAAAGATCAATCTTTACATATTGTCTCAATACATACAAAAAGGAAAGTAGTGAACTATACTAAAAAGCGCAGAGTGCAAATCGCATCGCTATAGGTAACGTGGAATTAAATGAGCATGTGAAATTGATAAAGGTTTTCAACCGGTTATGTAACTGAATACCAGGGGCAAAAGAAAGAGAGGAAGGAATATTTACATTAATCGCAAAAGGAGCTCCAAATACTGAGAAGACTATAAAACAATTGCAGATTTGTAGCAACAAGGGAGGATAACACTGGCATTTATATTCTACCTAAAACTGCTATAATGGAGCTTAAGAAATTTCTAGGAGAAATAATCAGCTTTTAGTAAGGATTACTTATTACATGGAGAAAGGAATTAGAGTTGCAGCAGTGAAGAGAAAATATCAAAGGAGGGTAGAGTTTTTAAAGAAATGTATGAAAACACTTGCCATGGGAAGACAAATTCAGGAGGGGCAGTTCAGAGTGAATTTACATATCATTCCCCAAGATACAAAACCCGGGCTGGGCTAGGCAACTTGCATTTCACACAAACAAGCACTTAAATTGAAAGTTTTGATAAATATCCAATAACTACTTCAAGATTCCACAGCAACACCTATAATAAAAATGACACTGGCACTTTTCCCACCTATATGCTAGAGAGAGCAATTTAATGAATGAGTAGTGGAAATTATTCGGGAGTTTTTAGCAAAAATTTCTTATGAAAATATAAACTAAGGAGTGGGATGAAGTTAAGTGGAGTTCAAAAAGAGAGGAAATAAAAATATATGGTTAAATCGTGACAAGATTTATTTAGAAGGACTAACAAATGTTAAAGTATTGCAGAATGGGGGAACCTCACACAGGAGGAGCAACTGTAGAATGCTAAACAGAGAAAAAGGGATTACCTCAACAACATACAAGAGTTTAGAAAGATTGAAGAAAGCAAAACACAGAAATCCTCTACCAACTAATAAAACAGCTGGTGTAAAATAAATATAGTTGAAGTAGCAAACAAACACCAACTGTACCCACAGCTAGGAAGTTTTATAACAAACAGGTAAGCGCTTTCAGGGATGTGCCCCTTCATCAGACAACTCACAAAAACAATTCATTCCTTCTATAGTAGGAGCACCTGCTATCAATTGAGTCTTAAAGATACAATGTTAACATTGTATCTAAGACTTAATTGATAGGTGCTCCTACTATATAAGGAATGAATTGTTTTTGAGTTGTCTGATGAAGGGCACATCCCTGAAAGCGTTTACCTGTTTTTTAATAAACTTTCTAGCTGTGGTACAGTTGGTGTTTGCTTGCTACTTCAGTTTAGAAAGATTACCTTTAAACAGTATTTTGGTAATTCCAGAGCACAAAAACTTCTAGCACGAGTCAGGCAAAGTAGAAATGGCTGTTGCCAATCTTGGGGACCCTATAATAAGGAAGACAAGAGATCCTCGAGAGGTACTGGAGAGACTTCATATTTCAGAAATTAAAATCCATACTGAGCAGAGAAATATGGAAATCAAGAAAAGGTACAAATGGAAATGTTTAAGAAATACACCAGTTAGAGGTACATGAGGCTCAATTACCAACGGTTAGGATAGAAGGAGATTAGAACAATGGTGATGCATAACCAAATCAACAGGAATGTCCCCAGGAACAGATAGCACTCATGGAAATTTGGAAGCTAGGAAGGAAAAAAACTGAAAGGAACGTTTTAACAGTATCTTAAGAGGAGGATAAGCACCAACATCCTGGAAGAAAGCAATGGTGGCTGTAATACCCGAGGAGGGTTAAGACCCATCAGATCCATCTTCACTGCAGGCCACTTCAATCTTAAACCATGATTATAAAGCATCTATGTCTATAATGGCTAAAAGAAAGGCAAACGTTATGCCAAACTTGATAGATATTGGCTCAATGTAGTTCTATGGAGGGGAGGCGAACATTTAACATTAACAGAACAATGAGATCCAGAGGGAAGCATGCCACTGTTGGTGGGTTTTGAAGCACAGAAAGCATTTGATAGAGTAAGGTTGGAGTTTATGAGCAAGGAAGCATTTGCATTTGATAAAACTATAAAGCTGACTAGCAGGCAAAAATTAAAGTGGGTGGGGTCCTCTCTCATGATTTCCGTTTTAGCACAGGAACCAGGCAGGGCTGCCCAGTTTCCACTTTCTTTGCCAATAGTTCTAAATATAATGCAAATAAAAGGACGCACATTCAAAGATACAACTATGACAGTCCAGAATAGCTCTATTCACAGATATTTTATACCTGACAAAACCAGAAAGGGACATACATACTGAGACAGGTTGAAGTCTTACAGGATACAAAATCAACGAAGCTAAAACAGAGGCAATAGCAGTTAAGTATGTAGCCTCACACAAATTGGTTCAGCAATGTCCTTACTTATGGGGACATAAAATGAAGTACTTAGGAGTACAAATCAAAAAAGGATTTTAGTGGGGCAGCTAAGAAAATACGCGGGTAGTCTAAAGATACAAAAACTGAGAAAATGAAAGCTCTTATGGATAAGGACAGCAAGATAAAAGCAGTTAAAATGTTTTTAGTCCCTTTAGGTTGTATACACAGATTAGGCATATTTTTAATCAAACCAGAGAAGCTGTGGATAGCAATTAAAGAGCTGAAGGATTTTATCAAGGAGGAGAAGACAGCACAAGTCAAGTGGGATAAGCAGATTTTTGAGGGGGGAGGTTGAAGGTGTATTTCAGAGTCAAGGCTCCTATACATTAGCACAGAGTTACAATACAAAAAGTGAAAAGGGGCAACGACAAAACATGGGATTAAATTCATTCCAGACTTCATGCCAAAGACAACTTTGTAAATTTTATCCTTAAATCAGCCTAAGCAATAGGATTAGTGTGTCGACAAGTGTGAAGCACTCAAGATCAATCACTTCAACACTGCAAAGTCATCCAGGTGGAAGCCAATCTGCACCCTTTCCTGGTCCTTGCTCTCTTTTAAAACCCCAGGAGTTCAACTGTCCACATCTAGCAGACAAAGGTTCCAGGAAGACAAGAAGTTCTCTTCTCTAAGCTGGCTCCTAAATGCTACAACGGTTCTGACAGTCACGGATATTTCACCTTCTTGGCATCAGGCTCAACCTTGAAAGCCACAGCCAAGTCCTTCCCAGTTGCAACACAGTCTGCAAACCAAATTTACTAGAGGCTAGAAAATCCTGCAATCCACAGGCCCTCTAAATAGGATCACAAAGTTTAGGCTCATCTACATCTCAAACTGCTAGGTCTTACAATACAGTCACAGATTTATACTCAATGGATTTGGCTAAGAAACTGGATTAAAATCTTCAATTTTTTTAAAGTTTGGTTAAAAACCATGTCTTGGAATAGACCGAGGGCCTCCCTTGAGAGTAATTTGATTAGGTGGTATGTCAAACACTGGTTGCACCATGAACTAGAGTTAAATCCGGTTATTTATGACCACCAATTAGTCAAGTACAAAAGATCCACCAAGCCTGTGCAACAGGTACTATTGATGGTCAATGCATTTCCCTGACTAATCAAATATCAGCCCCTTCTTATCACCCATCCCTAATGCAGCAATCGCCTTGGATGAATCTTTCCTAGAGGTTTGTAGGGATACAACATGAAGATAGTCTTCACCTTGACATTTTCCAAACTACCTTGCATAAACAATCTGGAGATGGCAGGCTCGAAAGCTAGATTGCTTAAAGATTCCTTCATTGAAGAAGTCAAACTCTGGCAAAAAAACAGTCCTGGTCCCTCTTCATTCCCTATGCAAGAAACCAAGAGGCAGGAATGGGCTACACCTGGAGTCTCAAATTCAAACACTGGCACTGCACAAGGCCTAGCAAACTCAGGCAAGGGCCACAACTATCAAGACAACAAAATGTAAGCAGTGGAGCTACAGAAGTAATGTAGTCACCTCCATCTATAATTATACAGGTTTGAGGGCTGCTTGAGGCCAGACAGCAGTGAGTTTGACAACACCGGGCTACTCAATTTTGAAAACTTTGGCAGCCTGACACATTCTGGGAAGAAAATTCTTTGGTGAAAACAGCTGTACTTTACTGATATCCAAGTGATGCATCAAGGGCTCTGTGAAGTTTTTCTCCACCTTGGATATTAAGGGACTCACCCATGCGCCTTTTAAACTCCAAGTCAAATGAAACAAAAAAAAAAACACACAACAATAAGTCTGGTGAGGTGTGGCACCTTCATCAAATCATCCTCCTTTCCCAGAAAGACTTTCCTAGCTGTATAAATCTTTCTACATATCAGAAAAAACACATTCCATACTAACAACTACACTAAGGAAAAGCAACAAATTCACTCAAAACTGAATTACATCCGTGCTCTCTGATCAACTTTCTATTCATGCTTTAAAATGAGCCTTAACCTCCAACAAGTCTGCCATGCATATGAAAACACCTTCTCTGACCACCACCCACATTCCCAGTATATCAAACTGTTCAGCCTTTCCATCTATGATCTACCTCCACCTCCTGAATGGGCCCTTGCATCACCCATGTTAATGCACAAATTAAACTTGTGCGATTTACTTTAACTGGCGTGGTCTCATCTCCCACAAATCCATCTGTGCAACTTCTCAAATTATAGTTTACTACAACTCCACTACTGAACAGCATTTAACTACCTGCCCTACCTTATTATCTAAGCATTACTCCAAATTTAGCATACATTAAACTACATCAGAACGTTCACCTTCCAGCCCTTTAATGAATGATGCCAAATGTGTCCACACATTTTAAAGTTCAAGTTATACTTGGTAGAAAGCATGAATTTCCCTTACAGCAATTATCTACAAAAACTGGTTTTAGAATGGCTTTATTTTTGCTACTTACTTGAAGTCACATTAAACCATTTCAAATCATACCATTATGTGGACATTTTATATTTGCTGGACTTTCACACATTGGGCATCATCAGCTCTGCACATGTATTGGTGTTTATCAAAGCCACATCAATATGTGCACAGGTCACTTGAATTATGCAACTTTTTATTGGCTAAAAATTAACACTGTATTCAGTTTAAAAAAAAGGTGATGGGAATATGTATTAAAACGTCAAGATTCTCCATTCCAACAATAAATTCAGGATTAAAGTTCATTTTGGAACCAAAGAATGTAAATTATGCAAAAATTAAAACATTTTACAGTTTTAAAAAGGAGCGCCACTTTTTTTTTTGGGGGGGGGTCATATTTCCAAAAGGCAGTAGGATAAACTAATGCAATGCACACAATTCTGTTAGTGAACACGACAGTATAAAAACATTACCACCAACCTTTAACACAATAAGGGACCACAATTATCGAGTTATACATCAAGAAACAGCTCTGTCAGAGGCAAATCTGCACACCCAGTTATTTATAGTGCTTTTAGCTCAATTTCAAACTTCGACAGAAAAAAATAAATAAACAAACAACGCTGATACAAGATACAGTGCTTCAAGACAACTACAATGTGGCATTTTTGTCTCAGCTTTTCACTTCTGGGTCTACTGGCTTGCTGAGACGCTCCATTATCTGTTCACCAAATCCTGTTTTCTCACTTCAAAATGGGTGAACATTGGTAGATTCTTCTAGTTTGGTGCAACCAAAAAATGCCGAGAAAGAGTAACCATTGCTTGCAAAAACAAAAACAGCCAGGATAGCTCACTCCTCCCCCCAAAATAGTAAGCTAGCATTAAGTGCAAATTCACCAGATGTAGCCTGATTTAGACCAAGACCGAGGGGAAACAGCAAAACATTCAATTATTGATGCTCTCTTAGTGGCCACTTGCATACCAAAGTAAAACAGCGCAAAAATGTGACCGCCTCTCCCAACCAGTCGCACCCTCACAGGGTAACTCCTAGAATGGGGAAGCAAACTATGGGACAGGTCTGATGATTAGCACACATTTCAAAAAAAGTCTGCAAGTACCATTGTCAAATTAAGCAGATTAATAAATGCTATTTAGATATACAGTGGGCTTATTCAATTTTAGACGCTGTTCAGTGACCATATGGGCTGACAATTCAAAGAAACTTAGGAAACTGCTAGCACATTACACCAGTGCAAAGGGAAGCTACTCAGGAGCAGTGACAGACTAGCATGCTTTCTGCAAGACTACAGCTTTACTCCATGAAACAAAGATTACCCAGAACAAAAGAAAGGGCTGAAGTGGTGGTGCCCACAGAAAAGCATTTCACGGCACACAGGCATTGAAGACATCCAATCATTAAAGAATTAAACCTCAAAAACTAAATATTGTTCAAAGTCTGTTAAGTAGCAAAAACTGATCCCAGCATTACACAGGAGGTTTAAGCCAAAGCGTAAAAAGATTATAGACCATCCTTTATAGGCAGAGCGCTCATCTTTTAAATACCTGCACTTTTACTAGACAGACCATGGATAAAGCCACACTAGAAATGCCACATTTAAATCTAGAGAAATTCAAATATTGTATACAAATGAAAGTTACAGAATTTATCAGATAGACAAATGTACAAAAAAAAAAAGTGATCAAGTACAAACTCTGGCCAGAGGAAATGCTCAACCAACAGCAACTTCTAAGCACATAAAAAATTTAAAAGCAGAAAAACTGAATGCTATGCAGGTGCAAACTTTTAAAGTACTAGTCTGTAAAACCCATGGCACTATTTACCAGAGACGATTAGCTCTACTAACACTGTCATGTAAATCTTGCACAGATATGCTTCCAAGTTGCAAGAACCAACTACACACTACTGGCATTTCCACAGCAATACTACTCGGCCTGTCTTTGCTGATTGCCACTGCATAAAACCTCTGAAAATGGTAAACAAGCAAAATTTTACACACAATTCTTAAGAGTTTTAGGGTGTGACGGGCTTTAGACTTTGATACCAACAGAGGAGCAAGACTCTTTCTATAAAGTGGATCTTGGCCACGCACTACAACAAACAGAAGACAATACACAACTGCCACACTCCAAGCACACGTATGCAAGTTTTGCAAACCCCTTGCAATACCCATAAAAATGGGCCCTATACTTGCCAATGATGCCCCCACAAAGAGTTGAGGAAGATTTGAGACTTGAGGCAACTTCCAGAAACAAAAAAGGGGACTGAAAGGGCAAAAAGTCAATGATACCACTGCAGAAATCTCTGAATCACCAAAATCAGTAAAGCGAGACAAATACACCAGCCAAAAACTTGGACAAATTTCATTTAACACCCGAAGACAGCATACAAGTAAATCATGAAGCAGACATCTGCAGTACCCATGCAAATGGGACAACTTAAAACTTGATGTCATTTACAAACCTGCCAAAAAACAAATGCACACCACAGTAGAACAAGTCACCCTCATGAACTGCACTGTAGCTGCCTCAATATCAACCCACCTGTCACACACTGAACCATGACAAATGATCAGAGAGAGAACCTCAGGCCAAAAAAGTAAAGTCGTAAGGAATAAAACCAATTTTTTTTTTGGGGGGGGGGGTCAAGCTAACATTTTTTGGAAGGAAGTGAATAACAAAACAATTGGCAATATTAACGATGTCAAGGGTAGTAAACAGAATCATTGAAAAAACAGGCCTTTGAACAGCCAGCAATGAAGCTAGATGACTGAGTGGGGATGTAAAGCATGTCATCTGACTACCCTTAAGACCACAACATACTGCTGCCCAGAGCCCACAACCACCACCTCCAATACAGCACATCTCCATTCCACATCGGAAAAGCATACTGACCACTTGAGGCAGAATCAGTTTTTCTGTAGTGTTAAACGAAGAAACGACCAAAGTTGTTCTCTAGAGCAAACACCATCCTGCTGGCTATTTTTGCAGTGCCTTTTCAATGGCATTTGCACACGCTTGCAGATGTGGTTCTTCATACCAGAGTGTCTGGTTTACTCACACCCTGAAGGCGTGTAGCAAAGATATGCTGAAAATGTCACTGCTGTGGCTCTTCACACTTTCTAAACACTGCAGCTACAGAAAGAGCTCTCATTGAACTACAAAAAAACAGCACTACAAAAACGAAGCGATACAGTTTTCCCTGGTAGCTAACATTAGCAAGTCAACCTTGTTTTCTGGATTACGCCATAATATGCATTTCACTGCAGGTACTTATGCCAATTTGTGGGCATGCCTACCCCAAGCATTTCAGAACAATATCTTAATGCAGCGACTCTTGCTGGAATAACCTTTCAAACTTAAGTTTGATTTTGGTATTCATTTATCAGAAACCTTTAAAAAAGGTCAGAATGTACATTTGGAGGAGATTACGTATATGTAAAAGTACAAAAGCAAATCTGTTCTTAGGACTTGTTCACACATACAATAAATACGCAGTGGACAAGTTCCAAAACAATTACACCATCTTTGGATACCTTATTTTCACTAAGCAGACATCAAACAGGTACAGATCGTAAAAATGTAATAGCACCAGTGGATTTGTCAGGTTCAGCATACAGCAGCTTTTGGTTGATAAACAGCAACTCCAAGCTGGGAGTTGTACACTTTTCAGCCTAGAACGTGCAGGAGAAGACAAATGAGGCTTAAAGGGCAACAGAGCAGCCAGCCAGCATTACTAAACAGATAAAAGCTGCGGTAAGACACCATTGTAGTTTCTCAAGTATCCCGCACTCTCTGCAAGCAGAACATTTGAGTGGCAAATACTGCATACTAAAACCGTTTGCATTTTACTGGAAAGTCCAACTGGGCATGAATCCCATTGTCTGTGGAGGCCTGGTAAGAAGCTCCAACATACATGCTTCTATTAATAAACTACATATCACATGAAGTGCGGTAACAAATACTAAAAATAAACATACAGGATAAATAAAGATCAGAAAACTCAATGAATAATAAACAATTATAGAATACTAAGAGCATTTTAAATATGGGCAAAAAAAACTAAGGGGGGAAAGATTTTGCACCAGGGGAGATAAGGAAATGGAGTTAAAGTAAGGAGCTATCAGAGATGTAATTGGTGTTTTGGCTAATAAGAGATGGGAGGAAAAGGAAAAGAAATAGAAAGTGAACCAAAACCCATTTTCCAAATTCCTCGTTTCTGTATACAGTAAGCTATGTGACAGAAGTGTCAAGATAATACAACAAGCAGTGACAATACTCTGTCTTACTGGATCACATGCTTCTAAGTATGCCAGACCACATGGACCTGTATGTGCAGACTGAACTTCCAGTGTATAACATTAGCAGAAAGCTGTGACATAGCCTCTTATCAAGCAGGTTAGTCGAGCCCGTATTCAGCTAAAGGAAAAGAATGGCCAGGTGGCAAACTCAATTCAGCCCTTTGGTACGTATACCAATTCCAATTCCAGGAGTAGCCGCCCCCTCAACATTCAAAGGCTAGCAAACATGCACAGGTAAAAAAGACAATCAACCCAAGATATAATCCATCTACAACATTACTACTACAAGCTTAAGTATCAGACAGCTGCGAAGCTATTACGTAGAGGCACAAAGTATATAGGTATGAAGCAGGTTGATCAATATTAAAACTGTCTTTTTAGTTTTATCAAAACTATATAGTTACACAAGAGATTTGGAAGCCATCTTTACTTGTCTCCTGCAATTCAAACTACAGTGGTAGACTGGATCATTAGTTCTGTGTTCTGCAGCTAAAGCATATGCTGAACAACCCTTAAGTCTTTTATAATATTAGCACCTGAAACACTCAAGTCAGACAAATCTCATTCTTACACAGACCAACACCCATACCCCTCAAACAGCTAATAAATGCCAACTCCAAACCCCCCACCTCAAAAACTGCTTCCTTAAGTATACCCCACCCCCCGTGCTACTGCTCTCAAGACAGCTGATGCACATCCATACAAAAGTTCTGAGTGTTGCACATACCCTGTCTGGCACAACGGATTTTTCCAACTGATGTATCTGTACAGGAACACATGCAAAGCAAGCAACAAGGACTCCACAACATTCAGTTAGTACCCTAGCTGAGGCTACAGCACAGGCATGTGCACGCTGGGTTCTGCCCTACACATATGACTGGGTACAAGTTTCAAGTCCTAAGCTACTCATTTCACATGTGTATTCATTCTACTTTAACAAGCCAGCATTGCAAATACAGAAAGAAACATACTGCAGTACATGCAGATTAGAGAGCAAAATTACACCTAGACTGCCACCTTCATTCAGTTCCAAATACCATGCTACATGACATGCCCCTGCTATGACAGAAAGCAACCAAAGTGTACACAATAAGCACAAATTCATATATCTGTAATACCTTGAGTAAACTGCATAAAATCGATTCAAACCAAACTATGGACATCATACCAACTACTTAATGTGACTTAAGACTACTATA
The DNA here is from genome assembly GCF_019279795.1 of Protopterus annectens. Lineage (NCBI taxonomy): Eukaryota > Metazoa > Chordata > Ceratodontiformes > Protopteridae > Protopterus > Protopterus annectens. Next base: position 513,283,390 of record NC_056745.1, read on the forward strand.
AACTTTGTTCTTCAAATACAAAAAGCTCTAACCACCCCCGAAAAAATTACAACCTACAGCCAACCTTTACTGTTAAAAAAAAATGTTTCTAACTATACCCAGAAAAAGGTGCCAACATTTCCAAATTACCCAATATCTCACAATTACTGTCCACCTACACAGAAGGAAAACATGCTACAACATACTGATCTCAAAATCAGTTAAATGCATAAGACCCGATCATAAAAAGTATTCACAACTTTACTTGGCAGACTGGCTTAAACTACATCTTACAAGAACTTACCACTGTATCCACAATGATCTTAAGAAAAGGTGACAAAACATGGGATTTATCAAAGGTTTGATAGTAAAAGCCCCATTCTAAAATTCCACTAAACTCAGAGCATGCTCAATAGTTTGAAGGCACTTTTGGTAGTACCAATGTATGAAAGGGTGTAATAGCTGCCCCACATCTTGCACAAGAAGCACACCCCTCAAAGGTCAGCCATTGGACCAACGGGGTTGAGCCTCGTCTAAGTTGGCATTTGAAGAATGGCAACATATGCTGACTATGCCAAAATATTGAGATGGGCCAAGAAGCAGAAAATTCAGCAGAAAATTCAGCATAAATGTTAAAGTGGAGCCACCTGCTAACTCAAACTTTCTACCTTTTAACAATTCAACACTTTGCAAGCCTTCCAATTTCAGACAAAAAAACATTTGAATGGGAGATCTGTAGATCTCCTCTAGATACATCTGTAGATCTCTCAGATCTACAGATATATCTAGAGAGATCTATAGATAGATATATCAATATCAAATCACTAAATCCTAAGCTTGAGATACTATTCCTGCCGACAAAATTAACCTTTTTCAGTCTCAAAACCTTGAGGCACTAAAACCATTCTAGAATGTCTACTCACGTGTTCAGTACATAAACCCCAGCCATGCTGGAACTTCCAATGACTGACCTCTCAAACCTCTTGAAACAGAGGCATATAGGATATATGCAAATGACCCCTATAAACACCAGGGGTTTTAGTATTTGGGATATTTTGCAGTCGCCCTAATGATAATGGACACCGGCTGGGTAGCTGGGTATAACAGCCCTGTGTTTCTTACGCTTAATCAAACACTGCTTGTGCTGATGAGGTCACAAGGCCGAAATAGGCATATCCACAGCTACTGGGGTTTGGCTTTATTGGCCAGAAATTGTACATTAAAACAATGAAACAAGTCATGGACATTCAGAATTGCCAATTAGCTGAAACACCTAGTGTTCATAAGGGTCATTTGCATGTATTCCATGTGCCTCTGGTTCAAGAGGTTTGAGAGGTCAGTCATTGGAAGTTACAGCTTGGTTGTAGTTTATTTCGTTTTTACCGATTGACCTTTTCACTCATTGTTTTAGTTCAGTACATAAACTGGAAAACTCACTTGATCTTTCCAGTAACCTCTGCAGACAAGCAGAGAACAGCAGATGTTCCTGGGGCATCCAAGTACAATATTTAGTATTCTCCCCTTTTTCTTTTGATGACCATCATGTGTAGAGATAGATCAGCCTTGCATATCCAGCCAAGTTACATTACCAGTATGTCTGCATACACTGCACTCATTTTTAGCATTCTCAAAGCTCCTTTTAAAATGAACAATATCCCAAAATTTCCAATCTAGAACATTTTCTCCTCACTGAACCAGTTTGTGTGAACAGCAGGCAGTACAACTAAAATTAGCTGCACAATTCGTATACCCTCCTAGATTTTGAGCCTACACAGCACAGCATGGCCCGACACTGGTCTCTCCTTGAGCTCAGACACTGCACTTCCAACCTCACCCTGTACCAAACCTGAAACCTGTTACCCCCCCCAAATGCCAAATCTGAAACCAGTTACCATAAGGATATTTAAAATTTGGCCCATTTTTCTACACCAATGCTTGCCATACAGGAACCCAAGGCCAACATGGCAAACACCAGTGCACACTTCAAAACTGTAAGCATACCCCAATAGTTACAAGACATCTGAGGTTTACAATACAATACCAATACTATAGTTTTTAATTCATATGGCATACTCACTGCCTCACATGCAACGAGACAAGTTACAGCCAAGAACAACTGCTAGAATATGCCCCTGCCGTTTGCAAGCATGGGATACTCTCCTGATATAATCATTGCTTATGACCCCTTCCGCATGGGAGCGGTCTTACACTCCAAGCAAAGCTACCTGTATAACACCCATATTTGATTTATATGCCCTACCCATTTCCTACAGCAACCCGAGGTTACCATGATAGCCGGCCAGTACATGTCACCACCCCTGTGAGTCTGGAATGCATAACCATTGCAAAGGCTTCCACCCCTGCTCATAACCCCCCCCCCCCCACAGGAGCACTATATTGCAGACATTTATGACAAACCCCCCCCATTTTAACTAGGTGTACTGTAATTTTAAATTACTTTCAGATACTGCTGTTTGGAACGGTTTTCAGTACATCAACTTGCAGTACGCATGCTTACATTTACCATATAATCCTGCTTCTGCACTAATCAGATTCGTGAATGTGCTCAGAACATTAATTATCTAGTGTTTCATTAAGTGCTTCTACAAATTACTTTTAATGAATTACCACCTTTGTGTACCTACCGTTCCAGTATAAGTGACTGGAAGAGAATTACCCATGAAAACTTAACCTACATACATCCACATTCTCCTCAACAAATGTACCTCTGTGAAGGTACTAGCCACAAGTGCTACACCTTCATGAATATTCTACACAAATACAATCACTTTCATATTTCCACTAGAATAGTTTCAAATACTTAAGAGCCCTTCCCAACATATTGGTACTCTAATAGTTTTGAGCCTTTGACTGCAGTGTCTTCCTGCGCCTCTTAAAATTGGCCTTAAAAGCCTACATGTCCATCCAAACAAAACACGCACGATTCTTTTTAAAGCATTGCAGTGCAAGTACCCACTTCTAGGTCATACTGACGTCAGTGTGGGAACGTCAAGGAACAGTATTTTGAAAAACAGAGACCCACCCAGTGTGCCAATTCAAACAAATGTTTTAATAAAAAGTTACAGGACAGAGACTGGCAGTTGGCTCAGGGATTAAAAAAGTCTTGGCTACTCTGAACACCCACGTGCTAGGGACTCTACAACAGATCCACCGATATCCTGGCACATGTGTAGGACCTTACCAAAGCTTCAGTGCATACAGATTTCCATCCCACAGTCCTTCTGGATACCCACCCATTCAAAAAAAAAAGTGTTGGGGAGGCACTATATCCAAAACAAGTGACCAAAACAGATTCTCTGCAGCTTTACCTCCTTCAGATTCAATGTTAACATAATTGCAGTACCTATACAATTTCCTCACATTAAAACACAGCCCTACAAAAAAAAAAAAGCCACTGCAAACGACACCTCTATTTTACCAGATCTGCAACTTCAAGAGGAACGAGATTCTAAATTCAACATGCAAACCAACCACCACAGGTACAACATTCCACATCAGCAGCATGCCGACAAAAACACAAAACTACCATCTCAAGAAGCTACGATAAACTTGTATACATATGGAACCAGTCATTATTCCCCCCCCTCATTCCAGAAAACAGTGTCTGTTACATGCGAATCAGTTTTACCTGAAAGTGATGCAAAACCATAATGTTCAAAACCAGACGAGACTAGAGAGGAAAATTCAGGGAGGGTGCAATTAAAAAGTAGCGCTCCTTTAACTTGCTAAATCAGACTCAATACAAGGAAGCAAGGGCACTGTACAAGAATAAAGGATGCCCATAATAGATTCAATTACAGTAAATTATTCCCATCACCTTGGAAAAAAATATATATACGGCCCAATACCCAAATGTGGGGGAATGCAACTTACCCAGGTAAGACTTCTTGGATTACTTACCCAGGTAAGATTTCCAACGTATAGAGCTATTTTCTTCCCTGTGTAGGTGTAGACAATATTTGGCGCTGACCCTTTGCCCACATCATCAGCAACTGATGGAAGACTGTCCATATAATCACGATCCTCTGGAGCATCTCCATTGTTCGCAGATGGAGAAATCACGTCGTCATACAAATCTATCTGGTCGTGACCACCATATTCTGCCTCCTGAAATTCACGAAGTGGTTGCAAGTCAGGAAAAAGGATTGCCAAGTTAGTGCACTACTGACACAATCCCTTCTGTCAATGAAATACAATTAAAAAGTATTATAAATCATGGTTTAACCATTAATACACTTAATTCCCCTTTAACACAGCAGCAGTAGCGTACCGTACAATACAAGCTCCCCACAACACTGCCTTCACAACAGTACCCTATTCACCTGCGCATCCTCCTCTATGGTGGGGAATTTATCAGTGGAATGACAAGCGTGACACGGCTATGTACAAACTTTCACTGTGACCCAAATTTTACAAAGACCAAGAGACTTCACAAGCATCAATAAAAAGCATTCAAAGACTCACAAGGGCTAAACTAGCTCACTACAAGCATTCAAGTGTTACTTCTGGTGCTAGGTCGTCTACCTATACCATGCTACAAATCAAATTATCTTCTCCCTTACATAACCCACCCTGCCAGAAAGGAAAATAAGAGGGGGGGGGGGGAGAAGAGGAGCCTCGGACCTATGAAATACTACTAGCTCAACCAAATTACCAACATGCTCAATCCAAACCCACATCAGCATTTTCAACCAACTCTCAAGAATTAGACAATAAGCATTCACAACCAGAACTATAAACACACACTGCATGTGGTAATATGCTTCTTTAACAAAGCAAATGATTTTTGATGCAAACAGATCGATACCAGCCTGGTAAAATAATTTCCAGTCAGCCAGTCTACCATGGCCACTTTCATTCTGTAATGCCCATATCAACATGCCACCAAGTAGAATAAAAAGGGGCAAAAATCACACTGGATGACATTGGTTCACTGCACAGTGTATGCTTGGTACTTAAACTATGAATTTCCAGGAAAATCCATGCATTGTCACCAACACGCTCTATACATAAACTAGAAAACAAATAGTTACCATTTCAACATTGCTCCCCGTCAAGTAAATCAAGCAAACTAAACAAAATTCAATGATAAATGAAGTTTGGCATATCACCCAATTCTTAATGAGCAAAGCATTCCAATAAAATTTAATGCACTCGAGACTGCACTTACTACGTCTTAGCCTGCAATCCCAAATGTGTCCTTTTCCATGTTGAGTCTGCTTTAGCATGTTTTATACAAGTGAAAGAGCTTAAAAATTTCCATTAGCATTCAGCTATATATGAATATCCAGTTTCAAAGTGAACGCACAAATATCACAGAAAATTCATGACAGACTACAACATTGTTTTCGTAGAATACGAAACCTAAAACCTCAGGTGAACAACCAATTTGCACAATACACCTAGTTATGAACAAAGGTGGATTAACATGCAACAGACACAGTTTTCCAGGCCTTTTCGGGATAGCCGTTTCTAGAATTAGGTTTAATCACGCAGGAAGACACACTACTTCACGCAAAAATATACACACGTGTGTATATGTCCATTTATACATATACGCATGTATATATCAGATTTTCTCTCTAACCAAGCAAAAAGCACAACATAGAACAGGAACTTGGCAAACAATTAAGAAACCTTCCTGGAACCACCGCATTCTGCAGGCACACACTTAACCAAAGCCCTACTAACTTGCAGCTTACAACCTGTATAAGAAGTTAAAAAGTGATTGCAAACATGCACTAACAAATTAGGCAAGATACATCACAAGCAATTTCAGCAGTCTGCCAAGCTGATACTTTGTCTCAGAAACAAAAATATTTTTAGGTGCATCATTTACCCAAGCACACTGTTCAGCTATGTAAGCTGTGCTGTGGTCCATCAATTCCGCACTTTCTGTAATAAACTTTGGCTTTTAAAGCAATAACTTTGCTAAACAAAGCCATGTTAAGTAAATCTCAGAGATGAACTGCAGACACTGCCTACCTCAACATCAAGGCATCTAACATGCTACAAAATGGTCCTGCATGGGTAACAGTGAGGTAAATCAAAAGCCTAGAACGAATAAATGGAAAACCAAGAAAAAGGAACTCAGGAAATCGGTACTAGGAATGATACTTCTTGGTGCTTTGTACAAGTCATAATGCAGAAAATACAAAAGGAAGAAAGTACACTTATGGTTTTGTTACACCACACAGCAAATAAAGGGATGAAAAAGGTATGGCAAGTTGCACAACCTAGAGTTAAACATGGGGAAATTGTGCACTCTCAACAGTAGTTTAACAAAAGCAGAACTGTGGAAAAGGAACCTAGGAGAATTACTTCTGTATGCCAGATGAACACAAGTTCAAGAAAATCAAATACACAAAAAGGTATTAAAATGTGAATGTTTAGGTCTGAAGAGTTTATAAAGAAGTTTTTTACTTCTACTGTATGCATTTCAGTACTGAAAATTAAATATTTGCAAAAGCACACAATACAGCTACTAAAGCAGGCAAATTTTGCATCAGAAGCAGAAACTGACAGAAGCCATATGCAAGCCTTTCCTCTGTCCATGACAAAAATCAATGCTATACACACACGCGAGTACATGAATATAATTACATGCATGTACACTCCTAAGAATGCATACAAAACAAAAGCAGTTGAGGGGAGACTATTCTTAACATCTACAACTTATTCATTTCAGTAGGGAAACTGACAAAGCAGTAAAATAATCATCAATCCCTCTCCTGAACCTTCATGAATTTCACCTTTAACATTGAGGAAACCAGTACTACTCCATAACATGCTTACTGACCATCTCCAAGATCCCTCATTTCAACCAGTTGCAACTTTCAGAACTGAACACATTTCGAGCATACAAGCAAACATGATTCAACTGCATGTGTTTTATTTTTACTGAGAAAATCCGAGTCCGCAAGAGTACTTTTCAGCAAAGGCTCTATGAGAAAAGCCCCAGTAAAGACAAATGTAAACAGGTTCATAGGTTGGTACTAGGCCATCGGGCCTATACAAGCCTAGCCATAACAATTCCATGGATATTTCTTTCCACAATATTTACTTCCCTAGACCCATGTCTAGCAGGGCAACTGACGTGATCCCCAGGGTGTATTTCCTATCTCTCATCCAATCATCAAGGTTCCTTTTGAAGAGGGCCAAGGAGGCCCTCTGCTTGACACATATGGGCAGTCTATTCCAGAGTATGGGGAGTCTCTGGGTCAGGAACCTATCCCTCCAGTATGTTTTGTTCATTGTGATGACAAAGTTTAGATCCCTGGAGCGTGTGGCTCTGAGGGATTGGGATTTCTTTAAGTGGAGCATGTCCAACAGCTCAGGGTTTGACATGGCCTTGTATGTTAAGCACAGATTGCCTCCGAGTAGACGATGCGCCACAGAGTATTGCTGGAGTTAAAAAAAAAAAAAAAAAAAAAAGACAGTCAACATAGGGCATCTGCTTTAAGCCTGTGATTCTTTTATAGTGAGGTATTTCTGCGGCCTTTCCAGCTGTTGCAGATGTCTTGTGAGGTACATACCAAACGGGGCGTTGTACTCTATAGTGGGTCTAATGAGGGATGAGTACAGCGAGACATTTTTTCTGGATGAAAAGCCCTGAGGAGGTGTGCCACATAGGATTTCCTGACTGTTGTGGCAATGTGGACAGTGGTCTCACATTTCATAACCACATGCCCCAAAGTCTCATCACACTTTCAGTGTTTAGAGTACTGCCACCTATGTGGTAATTCGTGGGTACATCAAATCTAATGCAATTGAACCAGAGAGCAGCTGAATATTAGTGGCAAAGACTGATCTGTTTGGCTTCATATGTGTGGTCTGACAGTTCATATGAAAGCTCTGACATATGAATACCACGCTGCTGAAAAGTTCGGACAGATTCCCTTCACATGTTCACTGGCTTACCCCGCTGGAAACTAATAGTACACAGGACCCAATACTGAAGACTGCCTCCTTCTGTTTCTGGATAAAATACCTGAAAGTATGTTCTATTAAATGCTTCTCTTTCTGTACCTTACAAACACTTTTTGTATTCTATGTTTTATTGCTCTGCTAGCTGCCTCCTGCACATCGGGTTGCTCCCCAGTTCTCCATCTTCTACCTGCTCTGCTGTTCTCCCCCCTGCCTTTAACAATACATACTTGCTCAAGAACCCCTATTTCTCCATGCTAATCTCTACCTACCTCTCTCCTTAGCCTGCCATTTATGCACTACTTTATCCTGCGGACCTCTACTACTGTTTTTTTATTCCTGTGGCCATTTTCCCTCTCCCTGCAGTCTATCCTGTTCCTCTCTCCCCCGAGCCTGCTTTCTATTCTCTTCCAGACGCCCTTGACTCCTCACACTTCACCCGCAAGCTCTCCCGATAGTTTTTCGTTGGTTCTGCAGCTCCTGCTGGTGTGCCCTGCTCTGCTCACTTTGCTCCCCTACCCCCATAACAAATACATTTATAATAACCTGTCCCTCCCCTTCCTGTCCATATCAGCCATCCACAGTCCACTTCCTGTCTGCCCCCAATCCCTCTCCTTCCTCACATTAACCACTAACACCTCCCCTTCCTGCTCACACTTCCCACCTATTACACCATCACTACTTATTTTACTTCCTCCACACCCGGTCTGCAAATCATAATCCTTTATACTCATAACCTAACTTACTATGCTTCTTCTATTCCGCTCTACCAAAACTCTACTCGCAAATCTAACATGTTATCATGTAGACCTTTTCTAATCTCTCCTACCACATCTACCATCAAACTTCTCTCCTTCCCACCCCATCTTATACTCCCCATTTCTCTTAAACCTCACCTTTCACTGCTACCAAAACTCATACTTGACATCTACCCCCTCTCCTATTAACCCAAGCCTAAACTCCACCACCAAATTTTCTCAGTAACACGCCCTACCACAGTCCCCAGCAACTTGCTGGTGACATTCATCCTAATCCAGGCCCACCCTCCCATACCCTTAACCCTACAGCCACAAACAGCCCCTCCACCCCTACATCATCCCACCACCCACTCCCTGCTCAACCTCCCTTAAAAATCAAACATCACAGCACAAACACCTTTCTATCTATGCACTGAATATACACAGCCTCACAAACAAAATCACTGAGCTACATGCTTGGATAGCTCAAAACACCCCACATTTCCTAGCCCTATCAGAAACCAGGCTAAAACTACATAGCTAACAAAGAAATACTGCCACCTGGTTACATCCATCGCTCTGATAGACTCAACAAAAAGGATGGTGGTGTTGCCATTCTCCATTCAAACAGCCTTAACCTCTCCACCATCACCACACCTACTCCTGACTTCCACCCAGCTGAACTCATTATCCTCAACTGCCATCTAAACCCCCATAAGACTGTCACTGCCTCCATTTATATTCCCCCTGGAAATATATTCCAATCCTAGAATCCATCCTCGCTTGGTTCTCTCTCAACATTCCCTACGAAACTCTTAGGCGACGTTAACATAGACTGGTCTAAACTTTCCACCAACTCCCCACTGACCTGCATCAACCTCTACGGATTCCACCAACTATCATCCCCTACTTACCTACACCACAACACCTCTTCCTTTTCAACCAACCATCGACTGGATTCTCACCAACTCTCCCAAGCTTTACCACAATCCAACTACCTTACCAAACTCCGAGTGACCACCTTCCTACTAGCATACTACGCCACTCTTCACAGGCAAATCCCACTCTTACAGAGAGAGACTGTCATAGCTTGCATAACTTTAATACTACCCAATTCAACTCTATCCTCTCCAATACTAACTGGTCCATCCTTAAAACACCTGCTTCTGAATGATGCTGCTCACAAATTTAATAGCATATTCCTTGATATTCTCAACTCCCTAGCCCTATAAGACGCATCAGAATCAAATCTAACTATGCCCCCTGGCTCTCTAAGGAAAGACAATACCTGGAAAACCTGGACTAAGATTAAGCAGCTTTCCCCTTCTCAAATACAAAGAAACTTAAGAATCTTGTATGCACCTGTAAAGGACAAAGAAATATTACTATAAAACTATCCCCAGAATAACTGTAAAAACACAACAGAAATTCTGGTCCACCTTAAAGAAAATCCTGAATCTAGCCCTCCCCAAACCCCTCTCCTTACCCAATCAATAGCCCACTATAAAAATCGCTCCTTCTGAAGCTAAAACCTTGCTCTCCCTCCTCTGACAACCTTCCACTCACTTTCCTCAGAATTAGCTGCTGAATCCATTGCTTATCCAGTATCTATCCAGGAAATCTACAGTACCAGATATTTGGAAATCCTTCACTACCCCACTGTATAAAGGGGGGGGGACTCTACAGACCCAAACTTTCGCCCAATTGCCACCCCCTCTCCAAACTCATGGAAAAATGTGTACACTCAACTCCTTCACTATCTCATCCAACATAACCTCCTCACACCCTCCCAACATGGCTTCCGCCCTAAACACAGCACCTCTACAGCTCTCCTGTCATTTTCACACACAATAGCCGAAGCTAGAGACAAAAACCTAGTATCCAGCCTCTTCCTTGACCTCTCAAAAAGCTATTGACAGTCTCTCACCCTTCACTTCTGACTAAAAATTTTCTAACCTCTGTCTAGCTCCCTCCACCCTAACCTTCTTCTCAAGTTGTCTGACAGACTGTAATCTGTTAGTTTGCTCTCCTCTTGCTCACCAGACCTCCCTGTAACTACTGGGGTGCATCAGGGGTCCATCTTGGGTCCCCTCCTCTTCAACATCTTAAACTATATACCTCCTGCAAACAAACAATCAGTACTAGTCCAATATGCTGACGATTCAACACTCATTTGCTCTTCCAACATCATCTCTTGACCTTCATACACTCACCCAGGACACACTTCTATCTGTGGAAAAATGGCTAGCTGAAATTCTACTTATCCTATTCTGACTAATATTCAAACAACTACCCTGGCCAAACTCAAACAAAACTTACCACAAAATAGGAAGGTTCATCACAAACTCCCCACACAACTCACACCACTGCCTCTCATTCAACTCACTACAATGGCTAGAACTCCCACAACAACTTCTCTCCGTTTCAAACTATCCACTCCATACTGTACAAACCATCAACCTGCTCTGCCCTCCTTGGTTTCCACCTATACACCAACTCGCACACTTCGTACCTCTAACCAACTCCTCAACATCTACCAACCAAAAAATCTATTGGTACATTACTTTATAAATCCACCCTATCCCAGGCATGGAATAACCTCCCATCCCATTTACGCTCCATAACTCACCCTTTCAATTTGAGAAAGGACTCAAACTTCACTTTATGAGGACAAAAAGTTGTACTTGCCATGACCCTACCTAACCCCATTCTACCCTGTAGTACACACTCCAGTATACTATATTTTTCTTTTGAAATGTCTGAATTTAAGTGAGCTTGTAATGTTTTTCCAATTTAATGGATTGTTTTGAAATTGTACACTGTACTTTTTATGCATGTTAAACTAGTATGTATAATCTGTATGTAATTGGAGCTTTTCTCCTCAGGTCTCCACTGAAAATGGGCTCCTGGCCCAGTTGAACCAACCCGGTTAACAAATGTCAATAAATTACATAAATTACATAAATTACATAAATTACATAAATTACATAAATTACATAAATTACATAATGAATATTTTTTCCCAGAGGGGATAGCCATACATTCGCACCAAGCATTTGTTTCTGTAATGCCCTGAAGCTTACTTGTCCCAGTACGTCCCTGTTCAAAAAAAACTGCAGAATCAGTATTGTGTCAATATACACCATATGCACACTGCAAGACCACAAGCAACTCACAAAACCAGCAAGACACCTCATTATCACCCATCAATGTATTAGTTATAAAGGTTAAAACAAAAGGAACATGAACAAATTCCATACCAGAGTCTCTCTCTAACATTATCCTTGGAAGACAAAAGCTGTGCAGTGAAAACTTGAGTCAATGCCACCATTACTGCACACGCCTTGAGACATCCAGAGGCTTTAGCCAACAAACTCCCATTTAGTATACCGTAAACTAAATCAATAGCTTAAATTCCTACATGCAATGTCCACTACTTTGGCTGACTTTCTCCCTTCTATGGCATCAGGTAAACCTCAGGTTTTTGAATATACCACACACCGATTAAACTATGAAGCTTGTTTAAATCATTCAATAACCACATATTTTAAAATGCTAATACCCATCACCCTCACCTTTACAGTGGATACATACCAAACAATGTGAAAACCAGAGATTAGTTGACAAAATGGAAAAAGAAAAAAGCCTTCGATAGCTAAATGCCTTAATTCCTCCCTTGGTACCAAAATGTACAAGATTACTATGAAAGAACCTCAGAAAGGTGGCTTGCATAGAAACAAATGTGGTACACAACTGGGTACTTGTCAAGTTCCCGTCAAACAGCTACTACACCAGACTACTTGTAACAAGCATACTGGACAAGCCAGCTGAAAAGGGTGGGATAGAATTTCCAGCAATGGCACTCATTAGGGGGAAACCACAGTGCACCATACAAATGACTGCCAACAAAAGAAAGGCTGCAGCACTTAGAACATGATCCAAGACATGCAACCCCACTAAGCAGAGCATCACCACAACGTAACAGCACTCAAGAATGGCAACAAGTAACAGTAACCTGAGCACCATCGTGGTATGCTGGATATCAGGCTGTTGAAGAGACGGGGGTGCCAATAAGAATAACCAGAGAAACCAAATAGTAATCCTCTACAACCAGACACTGCAGCTAAAAACAGAGAGACAGTAGCCACACCATAAAAGGGCTGAAGATTAACCGACTGGGAATCCATACAATGCATTTGCGCAAGTCACACATTTAGCACAAAATCTTTAATACACATCATTTTTTTTCATTAGAAGTACAATAAGTTTGCAAGCCAATTTTTATAGAAACACAAGCAGAGAAAAGTTTATAAAATCCATGATTCAGAAAATGTAACCCCTCCATCCAGTGAGGGCAAAACCCTTTGTAGCCGATTACACCCCTCCCTTAGTTTAACAAACTATCAGTACCAACTCACAAGCCCAACTCTTGGAATAATTAAGTTTATTCATGGATTAAGGATAGATGATCTTGAGAATCTGCACAGTGAAATCTGGCATCTAAGATGCCAGTCAGTAAAACAAAACTAACACCTACCTACAGGGAACAGTACATGGTAGAATATGAAGAAATATAGACAAGTATATTTTTTGACACTTTAACTGTAGAGAGTTCTGTACATTCACTTGACTGATTTATTTATATATTTGCTGGCAGAAATTTAGTTTTCTAATCTTGCTGAAACGTTTTCACCCTACTGCTGTTGTGTTCTTAAAGTTGGTAAAACTGGTCAAACAGCTTTTCTGTTATCCGACTAACAACGCTTGGCTTCCGTCTTGCTAGTATAAAACTATTACTATTTTGCAAATTCCTACATATCATTGCTAGAATCTCCTTGTGTTCTGACTGTTTTTCAAACAAACAATCTGGAAATATAAAACTTAAGTATATTTTTTGAAACTGTTCAGAGTTCTGCACTGCCTATTTTTGCTTGACTGAATGATTTATACATTTGCTGGCAGAATTTTTCTGATCTTGCTGAAATTTTCTCCCACCACCCTATTGCTACTGTGTTCTTAAAGCTGGTGGCTTTTGCAGTTGCTCGCCCGTAATGTAAATTTGATCTGGGACACTCCTTCCAGTCGCATCTCTTTAGATCATTCTACCTAAGAGAGATAATTTGGGAAAGCCAAACCACTTAGTCCCTTAACCTTGAATTATTTTCTGTTCCTGCTCTCTCGTGTGTGTGTGTGTTGTGTATATATATATATATATATATATATATATATATATATATATATATATGTATATATATATATATATATATATATATATATATATATATATCCACGCACACATATTATATACACACATTATATATTAAAAAACAGACTATTCCCCTGCTTATATTTCCAATTTGTTTCTATCTACTATGTTACTTCATCTTGCTTGCTTTTTCCTGCTACTTGCTGCCTGTTCTCTAAAGTGCTAAGCTGCATCTTTTCTTTTAATACTGCTTCTTTATAACATGTCTAAATTAAGTGTTATTCTACGCTCTTAGTTTTGGTTTAAGCACTTGGGCTTTAGGCTCACCACTAAGCTGTGGCCTCTCCCTCAGATTCAGACAAATATGGATGGACAATTTCTTACAGTTTCTCCCATCAGTCTGGTTGATATAGGCATCCAGAGACAGTGTAGCAACTGTCTCATGTACACAGACAACCATCTACTACCACAACCTAGGAACAATTTGATTGAGATGCAGTTACATTAGGACCATAGAGTCCAAGCTCTCTCCCCCTCAAGCCAGTATATCTGGCACCAAAAAGATTGTCAACACAATCACTACCCACACAACATACATCTACATGTGCAAAGTCATCCACATAAACATACCCAAAGGACACATCTGAAGCAAAAAACACACACGATCTCCACAGCTCTCCAAACCATATACCACACATAGTTCACACACCTGTGCCTCACAGGCATTAAGGCTTCAACCATAAACGCAATATATTAGACTCCATTGAGAGAGACACAGATTTGCCTCTCACCAGGATGGATAAAGAGAAAGTCAGGGTTAGTTGTCAGTCAGGTACCAGAATCCATCATATCACATACACACTCAAGTCTCTCAACAACAGGTACTGTTATGACTCTGTCATAGTCCATGCTGACATGAATGACTTGAGACATACCTCTCTGGACTATATGGAGAGAGACATGACTGAGCTCGCTGATTGTGTTCCAGGCATGTCCCTAGCCACCCAGAATGATGCCTCAATACAAATAGAAAATGACTAAATTAGCTTAGTGTCTGGTGTCACTTCAGGGGGATCCAGTACCAGACAGCCTAGGAAGATATGATCGACAGACCCATGATGCTTTGCCAGAGATGGCCTACATCTGTCTCATCCGGGCTTCAAGCTTCTGGCAAAAGGCTCTTTCCCCTTATAATGCCTTTTTTTTTTTTTTAAGAAAAGTGAAGAGGTTAAAACTACCAACATAAAAATTTCAACAAAAAACAGAAATTAAAGGCAATGCTGCCAAACACTAAGAGTCCAAACATAAAACTGCACTCATTGCAATGATTCCTACCCCTGGAAAATGCTGACATCTGTGCAGTCACAGAAATCCGGTTCAATGCTGCAGAGAGCACCCCAGCCTTACCTGGTTACTCATCCTATCATACAGTCAGACCCCAAACTGTGGACAGTAAAGCCAAAGGAGGTGGAATTTCAATATACATTAAAGATGTACACACCTCCAGACTGGTCAAACAGTATGACACACAGGAAACACTCCAGGTGCAGTTAACCACTGACGAGACCCCTGTTCAAATCGCAGCTAACTATCTGCCCCCAAATCTATCAAGATTCAACCCTCTACCCTGATCCTGGGTGACTAACTTCCCAAACAGACTGAACTACTCATGCCAAAACACAAATGCCCAGAAAATCCTTGATTTTGTCATTGCAAATGCCTTGGAACAGCCAGTCGATACTCTCACAATAAGTGATAATATCTTGGACTTGGTATTAACCAACATGAGTAACCACTGCAGCATCCCTATAGTAACATCCTCCCTGGAAGATCCAACCACAAAGCAGTCACTTTCGAAGTCACCATATCCCCCAACCTCCCTCTAGCTAGAAACAGACAAAGACTTCTCCAAAGTTGATTACAGCCTCCTGAGAGATGGCATAAACAGCTTCAAAACCACATCTCCCTCTGTAGGAACTAGCACTAATATCCAAAACTACACCAAAGCACTATACGAGCATTTACATAGATGCATGGAATCAGGAATACCCGACAAGACTAAATCATTCTACGCAAGGAAGAGTAAATTTGTCTGGTGGACATTTGCAACAAAACGAAAAAAAAACAGCTGTCCAGAGACCAATAAGGAGCAGGTGCTCAATTAGAAGCAATGTCTCCTTAGCATAAAGCAGCACATAAAAGCACTAATGAAACCCTCCAAACCAAAATGTCAAGTCCAAACTGGCCACCTCTACTAGAAACAATCATAAGGCCTTCTTCACATATGTCCGCAATCTCAAAGGAAGCACCCAGATTCGTTCAGAACTGGTGGTCAAGGACACCACATATACAAATGTGGTAGATACAGCAAACTCGCTGTCTGAGATTCAGTGAAAACTTTACCCCTCTATCCCCCATGAGATAATCAGGACATTCCCAGTACCTGCCCCCCTCACCTTAGATCTAGCAAAGAGGTCATCACCGCTTTCTCTCAAATGCAAAAAATACAGCCTCCGTGGGACCCAACATCATCCCAGTTTGCATCCTACATGAACTCAGGCAGAACTTGCAGCACCATTAGGCACCCTGCTCAACCAAAGCCCAAGTACCGGCTTTGTCCCAGCTGAGTGGAAGACAGCCAGTCACCCCTTTACACAAAAGGTGGAGCATCAACCGATCCAGGAAACTATTGACCCATCAGCCTAACTAGCATGATCTGCAAGGCCATGGAACAGATTATTGTGGACCTCATTAACAAAGAACATTGGCAACCTACAAACACTTGATCCCACAAAGTTTGGCTTAGTCAAGGGGAGGTCATGTCTGCTAAATTTGGTAGACTTCAAGACAGTCAAAGCCACGGACGAGGGGAAGACAGTGAACACCGCCTACCTCGACCTGGCCAAAGCCTTTGACACTATTTCCCACTCTGGTATAACAGATAAACCCTCTCAACTAGGCATCCATCCATAAGTTACCAGATGAGTAGCGAAGTGGCTCACTAATGGAACCCACGTAGTCAAAACAGGGGATGCCACCTCAAGCAGTAGACCCTAACAAGCGGCATACCCCAGGGTTCAGTCTTGAGGCCTCTTATTTGGGATATACTTTTCTGAGGTGCATGCCAAAACCAGTGGGCTACAGCTGACCAAGTTTGCAAATGACTGCAAGCTGGGTGCGGCCATCAGCTCCCCTAGTGATGTGAACATCCCCCAAAAGGGTCTTACTCAGCTAAGTGAATGGTCCCAGAAACATGGCCTTAAGCTAAATACCAAAAAATGCATCACCACCACCACCCACCTTTGGGGAGAGTGACGTCCCCACAAATCACATTAATAACGTCCTAAACATGCAATCAGTCGTGAGAGATTCGAGCACCCCGGTTGACAGCAACCTGACATTTGACCACCATGTCACTTCCGTTGTACGGAAAACTTTATACACTGCCCACCTCACAAGTAAGCGTATCTCATCCAGGAATAAGGAGGCCATAACATCCCTGTATTCTTCCCTTAACGTCCCTTTCAGCATGTACCTCGCAAAGCACATGCAGCAGCTGGAAGAGGTTCCTCACCAGGAGGATCCAGAGCCTCAAAGATCTACCATACACAAATAGGCTAAAAGCCCTATCCTCTCTACCCAGTTTCATACAGACTCCTCAGAGGTGACCTCTGTCTGGCATACAAGGCAATCACAGACCCCACCTTGATGGGACTGCTGCATATCCACAAGCCAAGCACCACTCAAGTAATCCGTACACAAAGCCTCAACCTAGTCTGTGACATCAACAAGACTTGCTGGTGGGACAAGTGTCCCAGAGACTCCCCCATCTATGGAAGAGACTCCGTATCCACATCAAGCAGAGTACCTCTTTACCCCTTATTAAAAGCACAACCTGGATAACTGGACGGGCAACAGAAAATATACCCCTGAGATTCCACCTGTGTCCCTGCTGGGACAGGGGCATTGGGTACCAGTCTGTCTAAACATGGGCTAAACCTCTTTGCTAGGTTTACAAGGGCCTCAAGGCCAATAGCCTAGTAACCTCCTATGTTCAGATCCAGTGCACTTCCTAGTCACTTGTTTAAATTTTAACAGTGAAAGTTGTTGGTATTGAAAGTGGTGAGAAATTAGGAGAATCCATTTCTCAGACAGAAGTAATGGTAACAAATACACAAGTCTACACTGATGTTGGACACTATATGGAACAGTTTCTAGCGTAATCTTTTTACAGGAGTTTGTAATGAAAATTGGTTAACTTTTTCCCCAAAGAAGAAAATTGGCTAGGCTAAAAAAATGGCCTACGTGGACAGTTAGCCTAGTACTTTCCTATAAGCACACAAAACAGATTACGCATTATGCCTCTTTACACACCACATTTTGTTCCCAACTTCTTGCAGTTTTACAAGGAGAACCGTAGTGCGAGTTTATCTCCACTTTTTAATACTGAAGTGTGTCATTGATCCAGCAGGTAGAAACTAGTCAAGCATGCAGTGTTACATTTTAGGCCCTTAAGTCGAAGGAAGTAATCAAGTTGTAAAGGCTGCAAAAACCAAAACCATCTCTCTCCTGAGCACTGAATAGTAAAAACTTCCAATTTTAATACTCATGTGAAGAATGTGGTGTCATATTGTGGAAATTAGGCACCCAAATACAGATTTTTTCCCTCCATGCTGGCAAGTATTAATTGACAACCTAGTTATTTGAAAAAGAATGCATACACTGCTATGAGATAACTCTGCTTGTCATACTGTCAGACAGGAGAATTTAAGTGTGGGGGATAAAGTTGCCAGCCATGGTTAGTAGGAATGGGCACACTACTACTGTTTTACAAAAATAGACCTTTCACTTGACAACTGGGCATAAGCTGGAAAAGGTTAATCAGTCGCAGACATCAAGGGATGACAATTGTGCGATAGGTACAGCTTGTAGAGAAATAATGGTAGGAGAGTGGGAGGTTATGCACCCCAAAATATTTAAGTTTTGTGCCAAAAAGCAAGAAAATAAGTCACATTTGCAGGCACCAGATTACAGCACACAACTGCATACTTGCAATTATACAGAACCTGTAAAAGCTAAATGAAAACTCCAAGCAAGAAATTCCACTGAGTGACCCTCTCAAACCTCTTGTATCACAGGCACATGGGATATATGCAAATGATCCTTATGAACACAGGTGTTTCAGCTAAACGGCGATTATGAATGCACACTTTTTCTTTAAGTCATTTTAATGGACAATTCCAGGCCAATAAAGCCAAACTGCACTAGCTGTGGATATGCATATTTCAGCCTTATGACCTCATCAGCACAGCAGAAGCAGAGTGTTTGACTAAGCATAAGAACCACAGGGTCACTCAGTGGAAGTGCTAGCTTGGCTGGAGTTTTAGTTTTTACCAATTGTTTTTTCTGTGTGACCCTCTCACTGTTTTAATTATACAGAATCGGAGATGCATCAGTTACACTCAGCCCAATTAACCAGTTGTAATAAATGGTACAAAGCCCACGCACATCAGCGAGACATACCAAAACCACTACGTGTGTTATGCATACATATTACTAATTATATACAATATGTGTCCAACATACCATGTGTACTACATAAAGCAAGTGTGCATATACACACACACTGCATCTAAATGCATCTACAGAGCCAAAGAAATCCAATAATCACCCTCAAAGAAAAAGCATTCCATCATAAATAACCTCTTCACTGTGCATAGTACACCATGACCACAACTGTACACTATGAACCAACAAGAAAAACCTAGATCAAAATGAAATACCCAATACTTCAACTGAAGTTACTCACCAAAACCAACCCTAAAACATTCTTATGAGACTATAAAGCAAATAATACTACTACAAGAAACTCCATGCACCCTTTGGCTAATATGCTTCCATCTGCACCCACCTGTAGACTTCACCTCTGTTAGCTGCAGGTAGTGTCTTATGGACATCTGTCAACACATGCCATACCTCATCTACTTTATAAATGCTTCACTCTGCAA
This sequence comes from Protopterus annectens, assembly GCF_019279795.1. NCBI lineage: Eukaryota > Metazoa > Chordata > Ceratodontiformes > Protopteridae > Protopterus > Protopterus annectens. The sequence continues at coordinate 513,303,267 of NC_056745.1, forward strand.
GGATATGGAGTGCAGACAACTAAAAATTCAACAATATTGCACAAGAGCTCTGGAAGATCTTGCTACTGAAAAAAAGTCTTCATTTTGCTCTTTAAACTTGAGAGAATCCAAATTCAACACTGCTGCAACAACAGAACATTGCACAAGGCTGACTGCAAAGTTTGTTAGACACACGCACCCACCCTTACCAACTCAAATCACCCTTCCAACAAACTAACTGGTCACAGTTGCAGTTTTCAGTTAGGCACCCCCTCCCCAGCTTCATGGCGAGAAGCTTGGCATTACAGGCCTTGCCCGTGGCTCGGCAGGTAGCACCTATCTTTTAACTAGACAGCGAGTGCCTGCAACACCAAAAGCATGTTATCATACACTATACAGACTTCTGCAGTGCAACACAAGACCACAAATTGCATATTAAATGAAAGTTGCACCTACATAAAACCACCCCACTAAACTGATCAAAGTAGAAACAAATCTGTTTAGTGCCCTGCCAAATTTTACTCTAGTCTTTTGTTAAGCTGTGTTAAAGGCAAACATTTTAATCACAAAATGTCAGCAAATATATGTGGACACTTAGTTGTGGGAGGGCAGTGCATATGCATAAGATAAGGAGGGAAAATGCAGTCACCATTACACCAACTCAATTTTCAACTCTGGGCAAAATAACTGGGGTTCAACTTTCACGCAGGGTAGCAAACTAGCTCATGTTAAACTGCAGTTGTAGCCCAAACGCACATAATTAGAAGTATAAATGTGTTAACCTTTTACACTACACGTATACACAATGAAGGAACATCACACAGTAACAGAAGTATTCAAACCCAGATATGTTTTACTCAAACTGAAGACAATTTTGTTTTTCTGAAAGAAAAATTCTGCCAAGGGGCACTTGGACAACTTGAAAAGTTACAGGAGAATCAAGACTGCCGACTAAAAACTTAGGGTTGGACAAGACAAGGGACTTCAAGTTTCAAATAACAGCAGCATAGGGAAACATGAATCTGAGGCACTTGGGTAAAGAGAACTAACTGTAAATGAAAGAAGGGAAGTCATTTACAGCTGAAAGGAGCATGTTGCCTTAACTTTAAGGTTAACAAATTGGTGACCTTTTGAAACAAGTTAAATTTAGCAATACTCAAAACAATGCCAGCCAATAATTAGAAACCAGGAGTTAAAAAAAAAAAAAAAGTGATTCAAAAATTACCTGGACCTGAGACAGATAGTGACTAAATCAAGCCATCTAATAAGGAAATGAAAAGATGGGACCCACCAAAATAATCTGCAGGTCTACTACCATTGTACGACTTTAAAGATATCGATGCAATGCCATAATGCAACATTAACAGCATGTTCCTCTTCAATATGAGCAACCCTTCAATATTAAAAAGATACTACCATACCCATTCTACGTGCGTCAATAATCGAGTTAAGCCATACCCAATTTACTTACATTGTAAATTCGTAACATGTTAACCACAGAAAAGATCAAAAGCCATTGCGTGGTTAAATGTGGTACTCTAAGATTTGACCAAGACACTGAGGGAATAAAACCCGGGACTGGTGGAAAAATCGTTTGCACCTCTAAGCCGTAACTTCACAGTTGAAAGGGGGGGGGGCTTCTGTCAATGCCTAGATCACCAAGACTACGAAAAAACAATAATGCACAGCTTAAAAACATGCATACCAAGACCAATGTCAACTACTACTACACAAGCTACCTACATGTGAAGTTTCTATTAAAAATATTACGCTTTTATTTAGGATCTTACTATTCCAATAATTTCTGGAGTATCAATTTCCAAGTAAAAGGACAAGTAGATAAATTCAAAGCCAGCACAGATCATGATCAGTGACAGGAAAATGCTAGATTAATGCCAATCACAACAAACGTATTTTGGCCGCTAAGATTACCGAAAAAGTTATCGCCTACACAAAAACAAAGCTATAGTAAAAATATTACATTAGACAAAAACCTTGTCCAGGTTTACAGAACAAAGGGCAAGCAGCACCAAGACACTTGTACTATTTTAGCAACGTGATAACGAGAATTCGTGCATATCCAACAATTTACTTAACAATTGCGGGCGCACCAGATTTTGTTTCCTGCGGTAGTTCAGCAGTAAATGTGAATACAATCACGTGCAAAGCATACAGCAATTCAGCAAATAAGCAAACTATTGAGCTGTACCGATCACTACCATTTTCCCAACGAAAATGCAGGCTTATAAATAAACACGTTTTATTAGACAACAGATGCAAACAAGCTGCGCTGAAACGCAAAATACCAAGCAAAGAAAAATAACTACGCTACTATTACATGCCACTAAAAAATTAAATTTGTGAATACAGTGGAATTTAGAACCTTGCAATCCGTGCATCTTCTTAGCACATTTTATTTAAAAATCCACGCGGCCTTCAGGCCCTGGAACACAACTAAGAAGGCCCAAAAACCTACTCCAACATTCTGTGCAAAATCAAGACAATGAAACTAAAACATAACTCGTTAGGCAGCTATACCAAATTCCAGATATTCTATGGTCCCTCTATATCCACTACCTCAAAGGGGAGCAAGCTCTGGATATCCTCCTAAGTGCACAACAACCACGGGGTCCATTTCACCAACCCCTACTGAACACAACGCTGGCCCACAATATACAGCGTCTAGAAAAACAAACAAGAAGAAATTAAAAAAAAAAAAAAAAACTTTCAGACTTAGCTGAGGCCTGTGATAACATTCAGCTGTCGGCACCCACAAAAAACACTTCGAACCCACCATTTTTGTTTGAACGTAAACCACAACGCACCTGACTAAACTCTTCACCTACATCAGCATAGATATCAATATGGTCAACACCGTCAGCCATGTTACCCGTCGCCTGTTCCCTCCGAGCTTCACATAGTGGAAAAAAGAACATATTCGTTACGTCACTTCCGTAATGGAAAGCTTGCTTCTTTGAGTTTGTGCTTGGTGGTCTCCTATTCTGAGCTAATTAGTTGAAGAAATTGTACATAAATTAAAACTTCGTTGTTTCGAAATGAACATAAAATAACTATGCATTAATTTTAATTCTATAGACAACGCATAGATTCATAAATGTGTAGACTGACAATGACGACCACTGGGACGTTTGTAAGACTAGTCAAACATCCCAAATGTAACCCACAAGTTGTAGTACTGGCTTTTGTAAATCTAGCCAGGCTTCCCAAATTTATCCTGCAAGTTTATGTACTTTAGAGGTTAAGTGGTTTATATAAGTTAGGGCATGATTTACAGGCTGCCCTGTCCGTTAGAAATATAGGTGCTAGACCCTGCATATATTGCCCGTTTCCCATCCACTGGTCAAGGTTTCTCTTGAATATGGGTTAGGGAAGAGCTCTGCTTCACATTAATGGAAGACTCCTATGCCTGTCCCTCCAACATGTCTTATTTATGTCGCAAACAAAGTTTAAATCCCTAGATCGAGCAATTCTGGTGCTGTTCATTTTGCAGATAAGCAAAGGGTCCATCATAGTAGGATTCAAGGATGCCTTGTATGCCAAGTATAGATTACCTCTCAACAGTCTACAAGAAACAGAATACAGAGATAGGGCTATGAAGAATCTGCAGATGACGTGCTGTTTAAGCCCTGTATTATTTTTGTGAGGAACTTCTGTGGAAGTTCCATTTCTTGCATGTGCCTAGTCAGGTGTGTATACCAAACGGAGTGTTGTATTCAGTGATGGGCCTGATAAGGGCCAAATACGGTGGAACAATGACTTTCTTGGACCTAGATGCTATGCCCTTTGTTATAAGTTGCATACCTCTCAAGTGTACCTCATTACGAGGAACGCACCTCATTTGGGGTCTTAAAAAGTTCACATTCGTTAAAGTTTCACATTGAAAGGGTCTTTAACACACTCATTGTTAGACATTTTTAAGTGAAATCCATGGTAAATAAAAATTAATCATATTAATTCATTAAAAGATATTCTTTAAATGTAAAACCAGCATATTTTAACCATCCTATGACTTTCCTTGGTAAAGTTGTAAGTAAGCCGTATGTGTTCCACATTTTGCCCATTTGTTCCACATTATGAGGACTTGTGTTCCTCATTTTGGAGATGTAAGCTTGAGAGCTGTGAGTTAAGCAACATAGAGAGATTTCATTACTATCTTAGACACATGTTGGTCGAAAGCCAGGTATTATCTACATGTGTACTCAAATCCCTGACTACTGGTTCTGCTGTTAGGGATGTACACATTTCTTGGCAGTGGGGTTTAAGCTGAGGCTTTGGCAGCAGTTATTTGGCTGTATTAGTCCTTGCTGCTTGTGGAGGTGGTCTCCCTAGCCTAACTTCCTGGAGCCTATGTGAGAGCCAGCAAGCTATCCAGCATGTGACATAGGGATTTATGCCTATATCTGGAAGTTTGTTCACAGTTCCTGAGTGGTATTCTATCAAGTGCCTTAGCCTGGTCAAGGTAGGCAGTAAGCACTGTTTTGCCATCATCCATTATCTTGGTGACCCCCTCAAAGAATTCCACCAGGTTGAGTAGGCATGATTTGCCCTTGAAGAAACAAAATAGGGTTGGATGCAGTGTTTGAAGGTTTTCTATGTCCTTATTACTCATTTTTATGATAATACTTTCCATGGCCCAGCATATGAGACTAGTCAGACTATAGGTCTGTAGTTCTTGGGGTCTGTTGATGGCCTGTCCTTGTGTAGAGGGATGAGAATTGCAGTTCTACATTCATGTGACACAAAGCCTGTCTGGAAGCTGTGATTAAACAGTGACCAGTGGTCCCAATAGGTCATGTTTCAGGCTATTTAGGAGGCATCCTGGGATATTATCGGGTCCCATTGCTGTGGTATTTTTGGCCTTAGAGAGAGCATGTAGGACCTGCTTCCTAGTGACAGTTGGGGGGGGTGAGTTATGTTTGATGGTATTTCCTGGGAGGAAGCCGATGAGGAGGTAAAATGTTAGGTGAATTTTTTGGCCACTAGATTTGCTATATCTTCTGGCTCCCTGCAGGTGGTATCTGTAGATCAGAGCGTGTGTATGTACCTTTAAGAAGCATTTCCAGATGTAGCACGTACATATAAATACTGAGCATGTGCAGGCAGCAGTGCCAATTTGAGAGAATAGCCAGAGTGTTAACATGTATGAGTGTGGTAGTCAGTCTGTTTATAAGTTTATTTAAGTTACAAAGCTTAATTTCTGATGTGTTTGTGTGTAATAAAGCTGCTTAAACTGAACACACGAATGGTCGTCTGTTTTCTCCTGACCAGACGAGTGACATGGTGTCACAACCAGGATCAGAAAAACAACTTCAAGCCATGAGGTGCAGAGTTGAAGGTGAAGGCAGACTAAGCAGGTTGAGTGAAACAGAGCTCAGACAAGCTAAACAGGTCCAGAAACAAGCTAAAGGTAAAGAAAACTGCACAAATTATTAATTTGGCAAATAAAATGAAAAGGTACATTTATAAGGCACAAAACACATTATTAATCAAATGAGTAGCACAAAAATGTATTATTAAGCAAACAAAAGGCACAAACTACATTATTAATTAAATGAAATGTTCAAAACCATGATATTTGATAAAACTAGCAGAAACTATTCATATGGGGCTCAGAATTATGTTTGGCTTATATAATGACCATGATAAAAGATTAAAGGGGCTTAATGAGTACAATCAAATGGAAAATTTAAGCTTACAGGAAAACTCCATCTTAGAACTCAAAAAACATATTTTTTTCATTGCATCTATGTTTTTGAGCTATTGTAATGCCTCAAAATCACTCCAAGTGCTTCTTTTATAATGTTAATGTGTTTCTCTCAAAATGGCAGATGATGGGGCCTGCCTTGGTAACGTGATCTTATTTTCTTGCTTTCCTACCTTTTCCCAGAATACATTTCAAGTCCTCTTTATATGACTCATGCCAGACATAAGGAAGTGGTGCTGTTTTCTCATGCCATTAAAATATAATGGCAGGACTGTGAAGCACTGTCATATAAACACCACTTCTGTAAAAGAGCTGCTTCTCTGTTTACCTGACTGAGCCTCATTTCTCTCTCTGACAGAGCTTATTCTATGCTATAAATAGCTGTTAGCTACTTGCAGCAAAAGAAAGCATATAAAAACAGTTTTTTGTAAGAGACGTCTTTTGTAGTACTAACAAACTTGGTAACCCCCCCCCCATACTCTCATGCTGAGGTGTGAAAACTCTCATTGCAGTAAATGATTCCTTGCTGTACATTTACAAGTGACAAGTAGTAGGACTCTAAACTTATTCTGTCTGCTACTTCCCAATGCCTTCAGTGGGAGGATTTGTTGCCTCACAGCAAGAGGTTCTCCCGTTCAATTTTCGGCTGGAGTGTTTTCTGTGTGGAGTCTGCATGTCCTCCCCGTGCTCGAGTGGTGTTCGAAAGACATGCATAGAATGGGCGTGCCTTTGTTGAAGGTTGGGTGTCGAGCTGGCACCTTGGCACCCGTAAAAAATCTTCTGCCAGTCATTAGTGGACCGGAGTTCTGCTGTGGCGACCCTAACCGGGAAAAGCCGAAAGAAGAATGAATGATGCAGACTTAAAATGTGCTTTACTAGTTTGTCAATTATTTCTGTCATGTTCCCCCTCCTTTTTTTTTTTATTTCATATTTATTTACACACTGGTAACCAGGAAAGTGAACTGGTCCCAGGATCCTTTTCAGCATCAACATAAGCTACACTGACAAAGATAATAGCAGTTATGAAATGTACTTATCAATGCAAATAAAAAAATACTGACAGAAAGACATTGACCAAGATTGCATGTTTAACACATAGTCAGTGTGTGACAGTGACCAAGTAAGTCACTGAGCAACACTTACTGGAATGTATACATTAATAATGCTTAACTATACTATGTTTGTTATAAATTCATTGTATGCACACATATTACACGCACACACATACTGTGTATGTGTGTATTTCTGTATATGTGTATGTATATAAAGGATGTGTACAAAAGCATGTGTGTATGCATTTAAACACAGTTTAGTACTTCTGATTTCCTTTTCTTAGTGTTCTTAATGCAAGGGCACATAGTAAATGTATGTTAAAGTAAATTCAGCTGTATAGATAGAAAATCCTAAATGCATTTATGCTTTACAAGAAAAAAATATTTACTGACTTTTCTATAAATGTCCCAGAAATCTTTGCTACTACTTCAAACTATTATAAATAACATTTAAAGCTTAGAATTTCAATACTGTGTTGCTGCTTATGTAAATTTGTCAGAAGAGTTGACAATTGCCTTTAAACCCGATTGATCTAATTGCTTTGTCTTGCTGTGAAAGGGGAGTGTTAGGTTCTCCTCCACTCTGCAATAAAAACAGTGGAAACAATTTCACAGCTTTCTGTCTTTTTTTTATATCAGCTGCTGTGTTCCTGACATTAGCAGGATTAATTACCAATCTAAGATTGACAGCAGTACCTGACAGGTAAACTACAGATTTAACTGTGTCTATGATATGTCGTATAGTTGGAGACAAATTTTTCTGCAAAGTATGTGAGAAGTTGAGTTTAAAAAAAAAGTAGGTGGGCTTTTCCTTCCTTTGATTCCAATGCAAGGAAATAAAAGTTTTAAAAACTACAAGCAGGTTTCTGGTACATACACAGTGCTGGAACCATGTTGTAGGGAGAAAAGAAACCCAACGATTGAGTTAAACTGTATGAGAGGGTGGAGTGTTCCTTTAAAAAGCAAGGCAACTGCATGTTTTTTAGTAAAAAAAACGTTTGGTTACAAACTACTATTTCACATTGACCAAAGCCATTCAAAGCATACCTAGAGTTGTTCAAAGTATCTTAGAGTGTGCAAAGTGTTTGCAGAGTGTGTGTTTTATTACAGTACAATTATTTCATAGAGCTTGCTGTGTGGAAAGTACAGCCATTTTGAAAAGTTTCTTGTGCTGTGTGCATTTATTTTTCTTACACTGTGCAGAGTTATTTTGCAAACTATAGCCATTTTGAAAGGTTCTTGTGCTGTGCAGTTTATTTGCAAAGTGCATTCATCTCGAAGTGCTTCTTACTCTGAGCTTCTTTCCTTGTGTATAGTTTATTTTATTTATTTATTTATTATTTATTTATTCATTTATTCAGTTTGATTACCAGGGAGGTCCACTGGGCTGGGGAGCCCATTTTCAGTGAAGGCCCGGGGAGAAAAGCTCCACAGTAAGTTTATTAGATACATGTTTTTCAATCATAGTAAAAAAATGCATAGTAAAAAAAAAAATACATTAAAAATACAAACAATATGGTTCGATCTCCAAAGCAGTAAACAATCAATACATTTACAATTAAGTTTAGGAGAAAAATGAGTATACAGAGAAATAATTGGAAGTAATAATTAGTCATGAGAAACAAATAAGTGATTGAGAGTGGGATAAGGAAGGGGAGAGGTTAGCCAGGAGTGAAGGGAGAGGAGGGTTTGAGAGGCAAGGATGGAAGAATGCAGTTACATTTCCTGTTTAGGAAGAAGTAAGAATGAAGATGAGATTTGAAGTTATTGAGGTTATTCCAGGACCGTAGAAAGGAGGGCAGAGTGTTCCATTTTTTTGCTAGGGTAAAGGATATGAGAAGCTGGCTTGCTGGGCGCTTAGGTTTATGAATAGTAAGCAGGTTTTGGTGAGAAGATCTAAGAGGTCTAGGAGGGGAATATGGTTGCAGTATGTTGGATAGTGCGGGGCAGTTTGAGGGTTGGGATAATAATTTGTGGATTGTGGTCAATTGATGAAAGTCAAGAAGGTTGGGGAGTTCAAGCCAGTTTAGGGAGTGAAGGGAATTGCAATGGTGAGAGGAGGATTTGGCACTGGTGGCAAATCTAGCAATTTTGTTCTAGCATATCTCTAGTTTGGAGGTAAGTGTGGAAGATAAGTTAGAGAACAGGGGAGAGCCATACATGAGAGAGGGAAGAAGATAGGTAGAGGCAAGAGTTAGCCTAGAGGAAGACGAGAGGAAGTGGTTGTTTCTGTAAAGTAGGCCAAGTTTTATGTGTGTTTTTTTGATATTCTGCTGAATATGGGAGCAAAATTTTAGCTGATTGTCTATAGTGACACCGAGAAGTTTGGCAGAGTGTACGATCTCTATTTGTGAGTTGTTAAGGCTGGTGATATGAAGGGAGTTTTCATCTAGAGAGGAAGTTTTGGAAGGGGAGAATAGAAGGATCTTGTTTTTTTTGGTGTTAAGAGACAGGTGGTTGTTTGAAAAATATGAATTTGAACATATATAAAGTGCTAGTTAAAAAGCAAATAGTATATAATGCATTTTATTCTATTAATAATATGGCAATAAGAATGATTTTACATGTAATTGCTTGAAGCTTTGGAACTGCAGTGTATTTGAACTCTGACCCTGGCAGTAGCCAGCTCAGCAAGCTTATGTTTTTCACTAATGATTATCTGCTGGGTGAGGAAATTAAATGTATAAAGCATTGAAAATCTTCTTCTCCTTCCTCTGGGACAATTGGCCTTGTAAATGTTACCAAGATAAGACGCAGCTGTTGGAAGAATGTTGCAAGAAGAACAAAGAAGTGTATTACAAGACTGAACCAACTATTGTATTCGAGCAGGCCTGAAACCTTGAAGGAATAACATTTACAGAAAGACATTATAACTGACCAGGTGCTTTGCAAGGCTGTATTATTCCCAAGGGAAAGCTTTTTTAAAAATATAACATCAGCAATCTTTATGAATAGAATACTGTTAGTAAAAGTGATGTAGATGCCCTGTGACTAACCACGTCAGTAAGGTGGGCAAAACCTGAATGAAAACACTATAAAATATTCTGTACTTCCTGCATCATGTCAGACAAAATTCTGTACTTGTATGGTTTTTTGCCTCCTGGTGTACACTAGTAAACTTTTGCATCTGAGCCTCCTGTGTTGTTATCTTTGTTTTTATTTAACAGTGGTTTAGGAGCATCCAGTTTTCAGTGGTAGAGAAGGCATTTTGAGTCAGAGATTGAAGCTTAGCTAGGTGCTGCAAATCAAAATGGAATCGTCGGCGTATTGGACAATTTTGGAGTTGGGAATGGCTTTATGGAAGTCATTAATAAAGATGTTGAATAGCAAAGGGCCTAGTATGGAACCTTGGGGTACTCCAGTGGGAGTAGGGAGGAAAGAGGAAGTGGCTTGGCCCCATTTCACTGCTTGGGATCTATTTGAAAGATAGCTGGAGAACCAAGAACGGGTTTCTTGGGAAAGGTTAAGGTTGGAGAGATGATGTAGGAGGTGGGTATGGGAGATTGTATCAAAAGCTTTAGATAGATCCAGCAGGATGGAAGAAACTAAATGACCAGAGTCACGGGCTAAATTGACAGTATGTAAGAAGGAGAGAAGGGCAGAATTAGTGCTATGTCCTGGGCAGAAGCCATGTTGGGTGGGGGAAAGTAGTTGGCATTTGGTAAGGAATGGTAAGAGCTGTAGATGGATGCATTTCTCAAGAATTTTGGAGCTAGGGGAGAGGATGGCTATAGGGCAGAAGTTGGAGACATTGTTATTTTTGCCACCCTTGTGGAGTGGGAAGATATATGCAGTTCGCCAAAGTTTGGGAACGTAAGATTCGAGTATAGATCTATTGATCAGGATACTGATAGGCAGAGCAATAGCATCTGAGGCTATTTTTAAGAAGGAGGATGGAATGCTATCAGGGGCATTGGTGCAAGGCTTTAGTTTGTAGAGGAGTTTCTTTATTAGGTTGGTGGAGACAGGTTTAAGTTCAAAATTAGGGTGGTGAGGAGAGAGAGGGGAGGATTGGTCAGGGAGGGGAGGAGGGTTATTGTAGGTAAAGGTCTTAGTAAGCTCAGCTATGGAGGAGGTGAAGAAGGTATTGAATAGTGTGGCAATTTCTGAGTCAGATTTGCTAGTGTCAGGACAGGGGTTGTTTTTTGTTCCAGGCCTTAAGAGCGAATCAATAGAGTTCCAGAACTGCTTAGGATTTTTAGCATGATTTTCTTGTAGTTTTAAGTAGTATGACTTTTTGTCTCTAATGACTTGTTTTTTGGCTAGGTTTCTCAACTGTTTATATTTTAGTAATGTATCAGGTTGGTTATTGCGGAGGTAGATTTTCCTGGTTTTATCTCTTTGTAGCATGGTGTTTTTAGTGTCTTTGGTGAGCCAACAAGAGGTTTTAGTTTTAATTCTTTTATTTCTTATTGGGGCCAGAGAGTTAAGGATTGTTAGGAATGTTGAATTAAAGTAGTCAATGGCTTTGTCTAGAGGAAGAATTTTTAGGGGGTTCCAGTTGGTTAGCTTGAGAGAATCAGTGAAAGTAGTGGGGTTAAAGTTAGTAAGGTTGCAAGTAGGAATGTATTGATGGAAGTGTGAGGACGAGGGAGTAGCTCGAATGGTGAAGGCAGGGAGGTGGTCTCCTAGAGAGTCAGGAATGACTCCTGAAGTTATGGTTTTGTTAGGATGAGTTACTAGGATCCAGTCAAGTATGGAGCCAGGGGGGTAGGTTTTATTAGGTCTAGTAATGAAGGTGGTAAGTTGAGTAAAGGTGAATAGGTTAATTGTTGATGTGGGATTGGGGTTATTGATTTTTCCCCAGTTAATATTTACGTCTCCTAGGATGTAGGTTTCTAGTTTAATATTGGAGGAGGTTCAGGAGAGAATGTCTTCTAGGGTGTTAGTGTTATTGCCAGGAGGAATGTAGAGGGAGATGATACAGATGCTTTTATGGATGTTTAGTTTTAATAGGCCAATAACAAGTTCAGCATTAGAGAAAGAAGGGATATGGTTGGGATATGGAGTGATGGATAAGTAGTTGGAGTAGACTAAAGCTACACCACCACCTCTTTTACTTGGGCGGTCAGATCGGAGAGAGTGAAATCCGGGTGGAAGGAATTCAGAATAATTTATATGAGGTTTTAGCCAGGTTTCAGAGATGGCTAATATATCTGGTTGGTTGTGATTGAGCCAGGCATGGAAGAGGGTTATTTTATTTAGTAGGCTTTGGGCGTTGATGGTGAGGAATTTGAGGTTTTTATTAGGGGATTTGTTGTTGGAGCTGTGGAGATATGTTTGAGAGGAGTTGGGACCAGGATTGGGGTGGATATCGCCGGCTAAGTGAAGGAAAGAGGTGAGGGGAAAAGTTTGTTGTGTTTTGATTTGGGTAAAGGAGTTTGGTAGAGTTTTAGTTTGAGTTTAAAGTCATTAGTTGAATTTGGGAACAATTTTATTTTTAGGAGGAGGATAGGCTGGGAGGGAACTAGGGAGGCTGCAATATTGTGATAGTGGGATGTAAGGAAGTTGTGAGGTGGAGTAGGGGAAGAGAGTAAGTAAAGATGAGTATAAGAGGTTGCATGGTAAAGAGGTAGTAGAAGGAAGAGTAATGTAAAGGAGGTGAGGATTGAAGCAAGGGGGAAGGGCATTGTTAGTTGGGGATGAAAGAGAAGTAGAAGAGTAAGGTGATATTTGTTAGGTAGGGGGTGTGGCAAAGATAGTCAGGTGGAGTGGATGAAAGGGTGGAGGAGAGGAATAAGAGGATTGATTGGTGGAGTGGGAGGGATTAGTAGGAGGGGGAATAAATGTAGGACCACTGGGGGTGGGTGAGATTTGGGGGTAGGGTAGGGGAGCGGAGTGAGCCCGAAGGGCGAACAGAGCGGGTAGAGCCAAAGGATGGACAAGCACAGTGAGAAAAACAATCTGTAGCTGTAAAGACAACAGCAGAGAGGTAAGTGTAGCTAAGGAGAATTAAGAATCTAAACCAGAAAAGGTAATAGTGGACAAGGGTAGGAGTAAGTGAGGTGAGACAGGAAAGGATAGGAAAGAACACTGTAAGAAGAGCTATAGGTAAAAGGATCTTGCTACGTTCTTAGTCAAGGGATTAATAGTATCAGATTACAGACCAATTTATGTGTATAGTGCCACCCAGTGGTAAATAAGAGAAGTAGCAGCAGGGAATAATATATCCAATATAAAGTCTAGTGAGGGAAAATAGGAAAGTAAAGTTTGCAAAATTTGTGTAGAGCTGAGGGTGCGAGCGGGCTGCAGTTGGCTGCTATCTCCCGGGAGCAGTATGTAATAGTAAGATAGTTAACAAGGGTAAAAACAAATATAATAGTGATAAAGAATTGTGTTATTAAGCCACGTACACTGAACTTTTCTTATTGAGGAAGAAATGATGTTCTGTAGAACACGTTGTGGGTAAGGTGTCTTCACAGGATACCTGGAGATGTTTTTTTTTCGAGTAGTTGCTGTGTATCTGTGTTTCCCTTCCTGAGTAGTTTTTTATGCCTTTTCAGGGTAGGAGGAATAGAGGGAGCTCACTGGTAGTAGACTGTGAAAATAAAAAGGACAAGCTATCAGGCAATGTTTGGCAGATATGAGAAGGTATAGAAGGAGAGGAGAGTGCTAGAGAGAATATAAGATTGAGCTAGTAAGGAAGGAAGAAAACATAAAATAAAACCTTGGGAGAGGAGTAAAAATTATATGTGGAGGTGGGGGAGACAGGAAAGCAAAGAGGCAAAGCCCATGTCCCGTTCTGAAGAGGAATGGTACACCAAGGTGTGAGATAGGGCACAACAGAAGCAATAGGTCCGCGCTTTTGCTGTACACAAGTAGTAAGTAAGAATAGTTAGTAGTCAGAGCAGTGAGGTAGTATTTGAGATACAGTGAGTGGTCGTTAATAGGGAAAGGAGATTAATATAAAGAGATTAAGAAGCACAACAGTCAGATACAATAACAGTAATAGGGAATAAAGATGGGAAAAAAAATACAAGCAGAAATTAAAAATCACATTAAAATCACAAAGTCACAACGTTCAAATACATCAACAATAACAGAGAATGGAGATAAGTACAAGCAAAGCTTTAAAACCACAACATTCAGATTCACGACTTACTTCATCTATATAGAGCAAGTATGTTATCAGAAATATATTGTGCTAGAGGAGCTTTCACTACATCTAGGGCCTTTCCTATAATTAAATTAAATATATGGCATGCTATGGCATAGCAAACAGTTATTTGCATGCAGGTCAATTTCAGCGACAAACGGGAGCTGATTTAAATGAGTATATTAGGCAACAATTACTTTAGTGGCTAATGCATGTTACCACGCAATAAAGTAATACTATCAGGTAAAACTATCATTTAAATGGATTGTATAAGATACATTCCACACTATATGCGTAATATTATCAGTTTAAGCTAGCATTAAATAGAATGTATCAAATTAGTAGCAAACGCGTGCTGTCACGCATTTAAATATGAATGTATCAGTCAACACTGGTATAACAAAATAGGTAGCAAATACGTGTTATCACACATTCAAAAATAAAGATACATCAGTCGGCGTTGGCATTTCAAATGCCATTCCGATATGTGGGTGATTAGATCAGACAGAACTAGTGATTTAAAACATGATATTATTTAGACAATACTTTAAGCTAGCAATTCAATCATTACAGGAATAGGCACAAAGAGTAAAACTATCAATTTAAGCTAGCGATTCAACATTTCAAACAATATTTAAATTTAAAGTCTTCAGTTAGCAGTAAAATAAATGATTCAGCATGTATTTCAGAAATAACCCTAGTATAAGCTCTACATCAGCCCCACGGCTAAGTAAGGAACACAAATATTTGCAGATATATACAAATACAGCAAAGGTACCAGCTAGAATATCTAAATGAAAATAAATCAACAGTACATTGAAGATCTACTAGTATGTAACAAGGTACCAGTAGTTAGCTCTTGGGCTTATAGCGAGTCGCCAGGCTAAAATATCCAAATGCAACTGGATAAATAGTACAAATTACAGGTTCAAGCAGTATAAAACAAGGTATTCGTAGAGTACAGTCATTTTGAAGTATTTCTTAGACTGATAAGGAGTGATTTCACAAAGTACAGTGATTTCAAAGTGTTCTTGTAATACAGAGACTTATTTGGCAAAGTGTAGTTATTTCAAAGAGCTTGTTGAACTACTGGTTATAATTACAAGTACTGGCATAAAGTTCTGGTATATATTTGTGTGTATGTTTGTACATAATTTCAAGCACCTTCACTACTTTGTGTTGATATGGCAGAGGCATTTCGCAGACCAAGTCCACTTGTGTTTGATCATAATATAGCAGAAAATTGAAGAGTATATGAGCAGGAATACAATATTTTCATACAAGCAGCTTTTTTCTGACAAAGATGTACATACAATGGTATTCATTTTGCTTAAATTAGCTGGGTCAGCAGCTACTGAAAGAGAGCATTCATTTGTGTATGCACCAGAAGTATATGCAGGAGAGGGGGGAAAACCGTCATATTGTGATACCGGCTGAATCAAGAGAGGACCCGAGTGCTTAAAATGTAAATTTAGAGAAATGTTCAACCGCCAGACAAATGCTATATTAGACAGGCACTTATTTTATACAACAGACCAAAAGCCAGGTGAAACTTTTGCAGTTTATATCACTGACTTGCGAAATAAAGCCAAAACATGCAGATTTGGTGACTTGAAACAAGAATTAATAAAGGACAGGCTTGTGTGTGGTGTTAATAGTGCTGCAGTGAGAAAGATTTTGCTTCATGACAGTGATTTAACATTAAGCAAAGCCATAGAGATTTGTCAAATCCATGAGCTCACAGAAAGGCACACAAGTATGCGTGCAAGTGATAAAGCATGGTTTCAGCAGCCTCTAGAGCAAACATGGAGAGCATGCAATACATGGCAAACAGAAACAGGCCTAAGCACATGGCAGCTACAACCCCTGTGGGTGTGGTAGGGAGGACCCGTAGCTTTCTAGCAAGTCCCAAGACTAGCGCAGTAAAAAGGTCATGCTTAGTGCAGTATGAGTGAGTCAGCAAAACCCAAGCCAAGTGTCATTGTTAACTGTTGTAATTGTGGTGCCAACCACGAGTCTAAAAGAGAAAAGTGGTTAGCATTTGATCAGCAATGCCACAAGTGTAAAAAATGGAACCATTTTCAAAAGTTTTGTAAATCAAGCAAGCTTCATTCAGTTGTTAAGAAAAGTCATTAAAAAAGCAAGTTAATCATGTAGAAAGCTGCAACCCTACTTTCTATGTAGATGATGTATCAGTGATCGGTAAAAAGGTTAATGAAGTAGATTTGTTGGCAAAGAATGAAGTATTTTTTACTGTTCTGACCAATGGTAAACCCACAGAGTTAAAAGTAGACACTGGTTCAAACTGTAATGTAATGTCAGCAGAAACGTTTGTTAAAGCGAGGGCTGGTGAGCAACTTAATTTGGCTTATTGTGCAAAGTTTGTTGCTTAGGAAGGTGATGAGATTTGGACCAAAGGTTCAGTAGTGCTTTCAAGCTATTCAACTGGGAACAATTACAGCTTACAATTTTATATAGTCTGAAGACCTGTGCAGTCATTATTAGGTCTCAGAGATGGTTTAAGAAAGACACTGCTTTCTTTGATCAAAGAAGTACATCACATAAGCACTTGTCCCAGTTCCAGCTTTAGTGGCACTATTTTCTCAGAGTATGCTGATGTGTTAGACTTCCAGTTGTGTACTCCATAAAAGTAGACCCAGAGGTCAGTCCAGTGGTCAAAACAGCAAGAAGACTTCCAATAGCTATGTAGGAAAAAGTCAAGGTTCATTTAGACAAAATGGTGTAGCAAGGTATGATTTTGTCCACTCACAGAACCAAATGAGTGGGTATCTTCCATGGTAGCTGCTCTTAAGAAAAATTCAGATGAAATCAGAATATGCATTGACCCAAGAGACTTGAACAAGGCATTAAAAAGAC
The DNA here is from genome assembly GCF_019279795.1 of Protopterus annectens. Lineage (NCBI taxonomy): Eukaryota > Metazoa > Chordata > Ceratodontiformes > Protopteridae > Protopterus > Protopterus annectens. Next base: position 513,319,996 of record NC_056745.1, read on the forward strand.
CTCTTCATCCTATGTGTACAGTTGAGGTGATTGCAACCCTCATACCAAATGCCACTGTTTTTTCTGTCTTAGATGCAAAGGGTTCATTTTGCCAAGTGATGCTTGATCACAAATCTTCACTACTGACTACATTCAGTACCCCATTTGGTAGATACAGATTCCTCAGGATGCCTTTTGGAATAGTCTGCCAGTAAAGTCTTTCAGCATGCAATTGAGCAATTTGTTTCCAGCTACCCATGTGCAATAATAGTTGATGATTTACTGGTTGGAGGTAGTAATGAGGCACAGCATGACAGAAACCTCAGGAAAGTTCTGGACAGAGCACGTGAAGTGAATTTAAAGCTCAATTCTCTGAAGTGCAAATTCAGACTACCAGAAGTTACTTATGTAGGTCATTTATTTACCAGTACATGCCTACCACCAGATCATTCTAAACAAGCAGCCATTCTTGAGATGCCAGCTCCAGACAATGTCCAAGATCTACAACATTTTCTTGGTATGGTTAACTATTTGGGCAAATGTATCCCTGACTTTAGTGAGTTAACAGCACCTTTAATAGAGGTGACATACAAAAATGTTGCACGGTCATATTTATAACTCCACCAGAGAACATTTGATAACCTCAAACAGTAAATTGCTAACCCATCTACATTAAGATACTATGATGTCCACAAATGAGTAGTTCTTTCCTGTGATGCTTCAAATTTGGTCTTGCAGTTATTCTTCAAGAGGGCAGACCTGTTGCCTATGCATCTAGAACTCTTATCCAAACCAAGATGCAGTATGCTTAAATTGAAAAGGAACTTTTGGCAATTGTGTTCACATGTTCGAAGTTCCATGATTATATTTCCAGCCGAGCTATCCAGATAGAAACTGACCATCAACCACTAGTCACTATTTTAAAGAAACCTAGCAAGACTACAAAAAATGATGTTTAAATTGCAGAAGTATAATTTCAAAATGGTCTATACAAAAGGTAAACTTCTTTATCTGGCTGATAGCTTATCCAGATAATCCAGAAATACCACGGGACAACTTGATGTAGAGAATTTTGACTTTGATGTCATAGAAATGCATAATTTTTCTACTACAAGACTTGATGAGCTAAGAGCTCATACAAAGACTGATCCTATTTTGCAAAAACTCAACCACTAAATCAATGTAGGATGGCCGCCAAAGCAATCCTGTGTACCACCAGAAGTGCAACCTTACTTTCTATACAGAGATGAGATGCTGATGGAAGATGGTGTCATTTTTAAAGGTCCAAAAGTTATTGTTTCTACTTCCTTACAATATGAATACATTCAGATTTCGCATCATGGCCACCCAGGTTCTGATTCTACCAAAAGAAGGGTGAGAAGACTAGTTTTTTGGTCTTCTCTAGTGAAAGATATTGATAAAGCGCTTTCTTCTTGTTTAGTGTGCAATAGTACTAAGCTGCATTTGCAAAAAGAGCCACTTCATCTAAACCAAAGTCCTGAACTACCTTGGTCAACAGTAGCAACTGACATATTTGAGGGGAACAGTTAACATTACTTAGTGTTGGTAGACTCTTATTCAGATTGGTTTCAGATCGATTTGCTACATAACCTAACATCCAGTGCTGTTATTATTAAGATGAAACATCATTTCTCAGTCCATGGTAGTCCACACAAAGTTATTTCTGATAATGGCTCTCAGTTCACCAGTAAAGTGTTTCAGAGATTTGCTAAACAGTGTGACTTTATCAGTGTTACTAGCAGTCCTGAATATCCATAGTCAAACTGCCTCGCTGATGAGCAGTACAGAATGCAAAGCCATTACTGGAGAGGTCAAAGCGTGACAATACCGATATCTTCTTGAATTTACTCAGTCTCAGAAATATACCCCATGACAACTTAGTTCACCTGCTCAGAGACTTCTATCTAGGCAAACCAGAACAACCTTGCCTATCAGTTCTAGTTTGGAGCCTAATGCTAAAAACAACAGAGCAATCAAAGCCTAACTTTTTAAGAAGCGTTCTTCTCAGAAATTCAGCTATGATAAAACAAGCAGATTTCTTCATCCATTAAAAGGAGAGACAGTGAGGATGCAAACGGCAAAAGGCTTGGATCAAATTGGTCAAGTGAGAGATATATGTACTCAGCCAAGATCCTATTTAGTGGAATCTGAGGGTATAGAGTACAGGAGATACTGCAGACATCTTCTTCCTCTATTAGAAACAATATAGCAGCATCGGACCAGTGATACAGACTCTAGATCTCAGAGCAACCCTGACAGTGTTCGTACCAAAGAACATGTCGTAGTATCCATTCCCGTTTCTGATGCCCAAGTTGTCCCCAAAGTTGAACATTCCTTGAAGACAGTCCCCATTGCTAGATCCAGTTCTGACTTTTATGCTACATGATCAGGTTGTATTTCCAGACCTAGTTTAAAATACACAGCAACCAGGACATGATTGTTTTATGTGTCTGATTTTGTATAATTGCATGTCAAAGAATCAGTTCTGTATAACTGCATGTCAAAAGATAATTTCTGTAAATTGCATGTCACTGAATACTATCATTTCATATAAGGACTATTTCTCAAAGAAGGAGGATGTAGATCACAGCGTCTGCATGTATCTTTAAGAAGCATTTCCAGATGTAGCACGTGCATATAAATAGTGAGCACGTGCAGGCAGCAGTGCCATTTTGAGAGAACAACCAGAGTGGTAGCATGTATGTGTGGTAGTCTGTTTATAAGTTTATTTAAGTTTAAGTTACAAAGCCTCATTTTTATGTGTTTGTGTGTAATAAAGCTGCTTGAAATGAATCTACAAATTTTTATCCTGACCAGAGGAGCAACAACATAATTTATAATCAGTTCTGCAAGCTGCATGCTGCCTTAGAGGTTTCTGAAGTAGCCCAAGAAACCCTTGTGATTGTTCTTTAACTGTAAAGCTATCATTACCTCAAATTTGTGGCTGTAGTAGACTTAATTTGCCCTCTTGTTTGTTTGTTTAGATTGATAAGTGTTTTTATCATACTGAGAATAGCAATTTCAGGCTGTTTTTTTTTTCCCCTTTTGTTTCTACAACCTGTTTATGTTTGGATTCCACCAGGTTGTTTTGTTTTTAGAGTTAGTTCTGGACTTATTTCTGGTGGGCACAGCTTTTTTCTTTGCCTTTACTGACATGATTATACTGGGTTTCTGTGAATAATTCTGCATAGATAGTTGCTTGTTCAGAGTTGGGTGGGGCTTGAAAATGTGACAGATTATGACTTAGTAGTTGAAAGTTTGGCTTAAAATAGTTCCTAAATGTTTCAGGAATAGTTGGAGTCACAGAGCTGATTTTATTATGAAGAAGACAGCTTTGTGGTCTGACCTTACAAAATAGGACACTACATCAGGGGGTGTACAGCATTCTACTATGTTTGTGAGTACCAGATTGAGTATGTTTTCACCCTTAGTGGGCATATGAATTGTCTGGTCCAAGATGTTTGTGTTTACAAAGTCCAAGAATCTCAGGAACCATGAGTTTGGGCCTGTGTAAGTTTCACAGTTTATAATGGCATAATTGATATACACATTATATATGCAACTGTTGTATGTATATTACAAACATGCAGTGTGTGTGTTTATATAATATATACATATTCAGGCAGAAGTGGGGAAAGATCACCTGTGGATGCACAGTAGAAAATCCCGCTCAGTCCTACCCACACCCCCTTATGTTACTGCCCCAATGACACCTCGTAATTCCCATTATATTAATATTCATCTCATCACACCAGGGGAACAATGAATATTTACTATCTTTTCATTGAGTATTTCTTTACTCCCTTACTGTACAACAGTACAGCACACATAAAGATTTTATAACTATAAAGGCATTTTTCTAAAAAAAGATAAACAAAGGACTGTTCAGAACTACAGGGTAGAAAGGCGATGCAGTTGATTTCACAAGGGACATTCACAGATATGGACTCATACAAAAAAGGCTAACCCTGTTCCTTATCCTTACTTCAAATCAAGTGCTGCAGTGCAAAATAAAAAAAGTAGTAAATTATACTTTGTATGTGGTACCTTGCTACCAACAGAAACATATCTCACATGCATGAAAAGTGTCACTCTTATTTGGCAATAAATACATTTTCAATACATGGAAGTTTCAAGGAGAGAGGAGTTTACTATAGCAATAACCAACGCCTGGGTGTGGGTAATGCTGGATTTAGCCACGGTTGGTGTGGTTTGTTCATGAGGGTGAAGCCCGAGTGGCCAAACAAAGCCAACCGTGGGTAAATCCATTATTATCCACACCCAGAAGTGGGTTATTGCTATTATACAATGACATTATTTAAGAAAAAAAATTATTACTTTTCTTAAATAATGGCATTGTATAATGCCTCCTTGCTGCCCTTCCGCAGCTGTCTGGTATTCTGCGGCAGTTCTGATGCACTGTGCATGCATATGCCTACGCAGTACATCAGAGCTGTGGGCAAAAGCAACGGAGAAAGCAAGATCTCCGTTGCTTTTTACAAACTCTCGCTATGTTAAAGGAGTTTAACATAGCGAGACAGCTTTAAAAAAAGCAACAGAGATTCTCTGTTGCTTTTTTTAAAGCTGTCTCGCTATGTTAAACTCGTTTAACATAGCGAGACAGTGTGAAGCAACGGAGGTCTTGCGTTCTCTGTTGCTGTAAAAACAAAGAGTTATAGTAATGGAAAAAGTCTGGGCGACCGGACCTTTTTCCATTACTATAACTCTGATTTACAATGTGCACGCTGACCAATCAGTGTACACGTTTTTGAATATTAATGAGGGGTCGTTGTATAATAATACATTTTCAATACATGGAAGTTTCAAGGAGAAAGGAGTTTACTGCTACTTATGCTGAGTGCTTTAACTGTTATTTTGCTTTGTTTTGCAAATGGCTGTTTTTTTTTGTGGTAAAATCTGAAACACATTTTAAATTAAATCCAAATTTTGGATCAGTAAAAAACAGGTACAACTTGTTCTTGAATTTGTGTTATGAGATTCTTGTTCTCTTTTCACTGAGGCACAAATGCCTTTGTGTCATTCTTTGACTTTGTAGTATTGTTACCTACCAATGTGATTTGTCACACTGTAGCACCATACTCCGTGAGCACAATATAGTTATTTTTTTCTGTGTTCTGCATATTGCCAGAATATGTAAAATATATAAAGACATTGTTAAACTGTATTATTATTTTCATAGGGCTATACAGGTAAATCATCAGTGATGTTCAACAATGGAAAGTGGGGAAACTCACCCTATAGCTAAAAACCTAGCTATCAGGAGTTCAAACACCTCCTTAAGGATCATCTAGCAAAACACTGGCTCTGCTTCTGCCATACTCCTGTCTAGTCAACCTGCCTCCAAACAAATCTCCCATTACTACTCCCTCCCTCCCTAAACCAGGTCATACCCCACAGCTACTGTGTTATCTGCACATGGCTTACCTGGTTCTATACTCTGTCAATAAGCAACTAAACTGCTTACATCCTACGCAATTAAAATGTTTACACATTGCAACCAGTACTGCCTCTGTTTACCTAAAATATGACGGCATGGTCATAATACTGTTTTTAGAAACTGTATTTCTTGGTTTTGACTATTATTATGTTACACTGTTAATACATCTCATACTTAACTCATTTTTGTTAATACTGTTATTAGATTAAATTACTAGGCTGTGTAGACATTGTAAATATTATTAGCATTGTTATCGTTGTGAGAATTGTTAATTTTTCTCTGCTGTATGTCAGGAGCTTTTTCTCCCTGGGTCTCTGCTGAAAACGTGCCTTGTGCCCAGTCGGACATTACCCAGTAAGCAAATGAAATAAATTACACCAATCATTCTATGCTTTGTTTTATTTTGGGGTGAGTCTTGAGATGTCCTCCATATACCCCACCAGCTAGCTGTTGTGTCCCTAATGTGCCCCAGCAAGAAAGGAAACCTGGAGCCACCTAATGTTGTTGTGTCTTTCGGCTTTTCCTGGTTAGGGGTCGCTACAGCGGAACTCCGGTCCGCTAATGAGTGGCAGCAGATTTTTACGTGCCGAGTTGCCAGCTCTGACGCACAACCTTCAACGAAGGTACGCCCATTCATGCCTGTCTCCACACAGAAGACGCTCTAGCTGAGAATCGAACAGGACAACGTCTTACTGTGAGGTGACAACACTACCGCAGCACCACCAATAATAAAATTATTTTTCTCCCTCATATAAATGCATAATTTGCTACTATTGTCCCTCTCTATGTTGCCTCCCATACTTAGGATATAATACCACATTCCTTCTATCCTTCTCCAACTTCTCAACCACTTATAAAAACAGTTAGGCTTCTGTAAATTTAAAGTTCATGTTACCTCATTGTGTAAATTATGCTGTAATGGACTGTTTCTTGAAAATACTCTGCATTTTTTAATTATTGTTTATTTTATCCTTGCAATTTAGCTAGCTTGCAAATCTTCAGCTTCCTTGTATACTTGAATAATTTAAAATTGACATATGCAGTGTGAACCTTGGCTCTAGATTGTCACCCTGAACCCATGGGCAAAAATGGGAAAAGGGCTGTGGATGGATGTCTATATCTTTATATTATCTGTATGTATGAATTACTGTTAATTTGCTTCTTCCTAGTTGTATCCATTTCTATAAACCTTTTTTTCCCCAGGTCACTGCTGAACATACAATTTATACTCGGTCATACTTTTCTTGTAAACAAATGCAAATAAATAAACATCATTGTCATGTTTTTTTTTTCCATTTCAACATGGGGGCAGGGTGTTGTATATACATTAGTCAATGTGATCAAATCACCTGCAGCTTATCCATTTAGTATACACACACACACACGCACACACACACACAAAATGTATTTACAAGTCTGTAGAAATAAAATGGTTTATGTACACCCATGTATACCTATGTACAATAATTTAACTAAGTGTGTGTCTATGTATGTGTGTGTGGGGGGGTCTACTTCACTTGACCTAAAACTCATTTGACTGGCACCCATTTCACCAACACCCAACTGACCTAAATTTAATTTGACTGACAACTCATTTGACTGACTCCCATTTCACCGAAAGCTTACAATGCTGAATTTCAGCATACTAAATCTTAAACCACAGACAAGCACACTTAGAACATCAATAACTAACCCATTCCGGAACTTAAAAACTACTTACTAACCCTCTTAACAGAAACGGGACAATTTACAACCAAACTTATGGGGGGGGGGGCTGTGCCCCCCACATCCCCTCCCTAATTATATATACTAACTCCAGGATTGCACTATAGTGAGGAAAAGGGCATATACCTTTAACTTGCATTACACTAATCTACACGCTGCCACTACTGCTGGGAATGCACAAAACATTTGCTAAATTACTTTAGATACTTCCCATGATTGATTTCAACAATTGGCTAAGTTTCTGGTGTCATTCTAAGGGGATCCAGTATCTGTCTGCCTGGGATGACATAACTGACAGACCTCGATACTTTGCCAGAGATGGCCTGCATCTGTCTCCCCTGGGCTTCCGGATACTGGCCAAGGCTCTTGCCACCCCTATAGTGCCTTTTTTAGATGGTGTTCCAAAGACTGAATTACCACCGTAACAGCTACAATCAAATGCAATCTGAGGGTCATGCTGCTCAATGCTAGAAGTCTAAATCTCAAAATGCACTTGCTTGAAGCATTCCTTAAAATGGAGAACATTAACTTTGTGCTGCAACAGAGACCTGGTTTAAGGCACCAGAAAGAACCCCTGCACTACCAGGCTATAACTCATTCTACACCTTTTGGCCCCAGAAATTGGACCAAAGCTCCAAAGGCGGTGGTGTTTCCATATTCATAAAGGATAACGAAAACAACAGTACCACTGTGCACGAGTACTTCTCTGTGTCTTGGGAATTCCTCTCAATTCTGTGATATCACGATCCCACCAAGGATATATAAACGGCACAAAACTGCTTAAAATGGATGTTTTGTTACAGAAACTGGTTTAGCGCTTTCACTTGTATACATACAAGCTTCTTCAGAAAGGATGCACACACCTCTAGACTGGTAGCTCAGCATAAGGCATCAGAGATACTTCAAGTACAGCTAACACTGGGTAAGACGGCGATTCAGGTCGTAATAGGTCTCCAACAATGTCCCAAGACTCGCACACCACATTCCTAAGCACCCTGGAGAATATTAGGGTCCAACATAACACTCTTACTAGGTGACTTCAACTACCCCTTCATTAACTGAGTAAACTACTCATGTACCAATACACTTGCCCAACGTTTTCTGGAGTTCATTAATTCAAGTGCCCTGGACCACCTTGTTCTTACCACCACTAAAGGTAGCAACATCCTCGACCTAGTCATTACTAACATGGGTGACCGTTGCTCTGCACCAGTAGTCAACTCCTCCCTGGTTAGATCCAATCACAAACTAATCACCTTGAAAATCCACATCCCTCCCACCCACCCATGCAAAGGTAACCACCATGAAAAACTTCTCCAAAAATAACTTTGGGCTCCTAAAATCAGAGGTGGCTAACATCACGGCACCCATGCAAATGGAGAATAGTTGCATGACTGCAGAATCATACACCAATGCACTGTACGAACACGTACACAAATGTATGGCTCTCACCATACCCAATAGAACCAAGATGTGCTCCTCCAAAAAAGGAAGCCAATCTGGTGATCCTCTGCCATAAACTCTACAACAGAAGGAGGAAAATGATGCAGAATAAGGTGAAGTCCCAAGACTGGAAAAACTCCCTTATCAGCCTCAACAAAAAGTTGAGATCCCCCATCAAATCCTCTAAAGCTAGCTATGAAAACAAAATTGCAGCAGATAGTAAAGACAACCACAATGCCTTATATAGTTATGTAAAGAATTTCCATGGCAATAGCCAGATTTGCTCTGAGCTATTGCACAATGGCACCTCCTATACCAAGCCAACAGATATTGCCAGTATACTGGCCAACAGTTTCAGTGCCAACTTTACCCCCCCCCAAAGGACCAATCACAGTACCAGTAGATTGCCAAGCACCCGGTATTACTGCTGCACAGGTTAAAACAGCACTGTCTAAGTCCAAGAATAGAGCTTCTATGGGACCTGACAATATCCCTGGCTGTGATCTACATGAACTACAGAGTGAACTGGCACCTCACCTGTGTGCCCTGTTCAATCACTGCCTCACCTCAGGCTTTGTCCTTACCAAATGGCATACATCTACAGTCATCCCTCTCCACAAAGGAGGAGCGACTACAGAGTCAGAGAACTATCACCCCATTAGCCTGATGAGTCTGATATGCAAAGCTATGGAACCCATCATCGTGGATCTAATAAACAAGGATATAGGGAATATCCAAACTCTAGATCCCACACAGTTTGGTTTTGTGAAAGGTAGATAATGCCTGCTCAACTTGGTCGACTTCTTTGAGTCAGTCACCAGAGCTGTGGATGAAGGCAAGGTGGTTCATACAGCCTACCTTGATCTGGCCAAGGCCTTTGATACCATTGCCCACTCAGGAATTGTAGAAAAACTCACTATGCTTGGCATTAACCCCTATATCACTAGGTGGGTTTCAAACTGGCTCACAGATAGAACCCACGGTGTGAAAGTAGCTAACTCCAAGTCAGACTGCCGACTAGTCATGAGTGGAGTCCCACAGGGTTCGGTCCTGGGTCATCTCCTATTTGGTATCTACCTCTCTGAAGTCCAGCCCAACACAAAGGTACTCTGGCTGACAAAGTTCACAGACAATTGCAAGTTGGGAGCTATTAACTCCCCAAGTGATGTTGACATCCTACAGAATGGCCAGACTGAGACCAATGACGGTTGTCAGAACCATGGTCTTAAGCTCAATGCCAAAAAATGTGTTGTCATCCCCTTTGGGAAAAACCCGGTTCCCATGAATTACCACATTGATGGTAGTTCACTGAACACATAAGGCATTATAAGAGATCTGGGAACACAGGTTGACAGCAACCTCTCTTGATCACCACATTGCCACTGTGGTCAGAAAATCCTTCTATGTGGCACATCTCATTACTAAGGGTTTTGCATCCAGGAAGAAAGAGGTCATTGTCTCCCTCTACTCTTGCCCCATTCGGCATATACCTCACTAGACACCTGCAACAACGAGAGGCCACAAAAGTACCTCACAAAGAGGATCCTAGGCCTTAAACACTTGTCCTATATGGACAGACTCATAAAAACTCCAACTATTCTCTGTATCATATCGCCTACTTAGAGGCGATCTCTGACATACAAAGCCATGTCTGACCCAGCTCTGTTAGAAATGCTACATCTAAAGAAATCCCAAACCCTCCACACCACACACTCCAGAGACCTCAACCTCATTACCACAATTAATAGAACATGCTGGAGGGACAGGTTCATAACCCAGAAACTGCCCATGCTATGGAACAGAGTTCCCATACATGTCAAGCAGAGCACCTTGCTGACCCTCTTCAAGAGAAATCTTGATGAATGGATGGGAAACTGAAAATTCACACCCGGGATAACTCCAGTGGCTCTACTCGACAGAGGCACTGGGAACTAAGGTTGGGTGGCACTATGCCAGGGTAATCCTAAGGGTAGGCTTGTAAAGGCCCCAGGGCCATTAGCCTAGTACACACGTAATGAGCCTATAAAAATGTATGGGTCTACTTCACTTTACCTAAAACCCATTTGACTGACACCCAATTGACCTAAATTTCATTTCACCTAAAACTCATTTGAATGAATCCTATTTCACCGACATTTAAGAGATAGACTTGGTGTGGGTTTTCCTTCACCTGTGACTTGCTTGTGATAGAAAGAATTACTGTAACTTACAGTGCTGACTGTTAGAATTCTGATAGTCATGTAGAAAGTAGTGTTGCATGTTTCTAAATGTGTTTTTTTTTCATTTACATTTTTATGGGTTAGTATGTTGAAATTCAGCATTGTAAGCTGTCGGTGAAATGGGAGTCAGTCAAATGAGTTGTCAGTCAAATGAAATTTAGGTGAAATGGGTGTCAGTCAAATGAGTTTTAGTGAAGTAGACCCATATTTATTTATATATATATATATATATATATATATATATATATATATATATCAACACACAAATGCATATATATACACACAAGATTCATTTTACTGTCATTCAACCGCATGCACACACAACTGCGCAGTTGAACAAAACTTCGTTCCTCCAAGCTCACCATTAACCAACATTACATATTAAAAACAAAAACATTACACATTAATAAGAGAAAAAAAAACATAAACAACAGCACGAACCAACTGACAGTGCCAAAACTACAACCATTGCAATTCAACTCCAGCACCAATATATTCCAGTTTTAGTCCAACTTCAGGCACAAAAATATCAGCTGCTGCATCTCCACATTCCACTCAGCACCACACAGAAACCAGCAATTTAAAAAAGCACTACATAGATGTACCTTTGCAGCCAACCGCAGGCCCCAATGGTCACATACATACTACGATCCTGTCCTTATCCTCAAGTCACCAGCCACTCTATCACCGGCACAGCATCAAACATCATCCATAACTTCCTCTCACCTCCATTTCAGATTCTCTGACCCAACAAGACACAATCAAATCTCAAAGCTCACGCAGGCAAACTCCACATTCGCTTCTGCCACTAACGCACCAACTTGCACTGAAGGCCCCGCTTCATGTTCCAAGGAAAAGCAAAACATCAGGACACGATGAACATCACAAACACAACCGTTGGCACCGGACACACACCCAACCATACGAACGACCCACAACTCGACAAAACAGGTAAGTATAACACAAAAAAGAGTAAGTGCACAAAGGGAGCCAGAGAGGCCACTGCCATCATGGTGCCGCCATCTTAGTCAATATATACATATATATATATATATATATATATATACATATATATATATATATATATATATATATATATACATAAATATATATATATATATATATATATATATATATATATTATATATATATATGTGTGTGTGTGTGTGTGTGTGCATATGCGTATATAATATATATGTGGGTGTATGTATGTGTGTGTGTGTGTATATGTACATATATATATATATATATATATATATGTATGTATATCAAACAGCAAACTTTCATTGCAAAAAGAAGGCAACCCACACCAAAAAAGACATGAAACAGTGAACCTGTATATTTAGCCCTTTCGCTACTAGGACTTCTTCAGAATAAAAAACAGCATGAAAACATGCCATTTAAATACAGTAATTACTAGGTATAATAATAAGTGGTTATAATAAATCAGCACACAACACCAACACCAATGGAAAACCGATCTTAAGAGACAGTTTCCAATAGTGTCCCAACTGTAAGCAGCAATGTCCAATAATAAGAGGGAAAGGGTGTGTCTGATAATGAACAGCATTGTCCAATAATAAGAGAAAAAGGGTATATCCAAATGTCAGTACTCCGAGAACTCCGTCTCTTCTGCAATCAAAAGTATAGTCAGTTGATTGTTGGGTCACCAAAAAAAAAATACCTTATATTGCAATTTGTCCTCTTTATAAACAAAAATATATGGGTAGATAAATGTAAGGTAAACAAAGAGCAAAATCCTTTAAATAAATCCGAGATTCAGTGTGCCCCAGTACCTGAAAAGGTTGCCTAAAGGAATCTGTTGTGGTCAGTAAATGATGTACTGTAAAACCAGTTGTGGTCTTTGTACTGTAAACTCAAAGACACTTTAACACCAAGGACATCCCCAATAAATATTTCTAACCCCTCCGTGGACTGTATAGAAGCACATAGAGTGTAACATGTATTAATTTTAATGAAACTCCACAACTAAAGAAGAGGAGGATACCCAAAATAAACACACTCGGCCAGATTCAGGAAGCCTCCGTGTAAGAGTTATAACTCTTACACGGAGGCTGCAGTGAAACTGTGTGATGTCAGCATGTCATGCATATGCATGAGGTGCATGAGGCATGCTGAATCACACTAGTAACTCTTACACGATCCGTGTAAGAGAGTAGGGGGCGTGTCAGTAGGCTAAGCCCTGCAAGCAGACACGCCCCCGGAAGACTAGAATGGCTGAAAGTAAACAGCCACGAGAGAGGCCATGGAAATGTGCATAAACACACTACACAACACATGCCCGATAGACCATCACTGTATAAAGTGAAGAGATGTAATAAAATTAAATTAAAACCTTTTTTTTTTTTAAAACCCCGTAAATGTTTGCTACTGTGTGCGCCCGTGTGCGCGGGTGTGCTACTAGCGCAATCACAGTTAGCAATCAGTGGAAAAGGATATAAGAACTAAATATGCAAAGTAAGCCAAGAAGTAATAGCTTAGCGGTAGAGTTGCCAGCCTAAGAGTAGGCAGGCAGGGTTCGAGCCCCACAACAACCTTTTTTTTTTTTGTAAATAAGCACTAAAAAGCCCCCTGACAGTATTGTACACATGTAAATGTATTCCCTTTTGTAAAATGGAATGAAACGGAGCATATATTCTGAAGTAACATAATAACAAAAATAGTCAGAAATGTACTGATAGCTAAGCTGCTGTGAGACGGAGTGCCCGTAGCTGAGTAGTGTTTAAAAAGCTGCAAACTGCATGCCTGTTGCTAGGCATCGGTTTAACAGAGTGAAACTGTTTGCAACTAGCTGTGCTTAGCTGAACATGTGTGTCACTAGTCAATTAAGGTTTATCCCAGCGCACACCGTTTGCGCAGCGCTCCCACAAGCTAACTGCCAGTGCGCATGCATTAGCTCCGCGCAAACGAGCGCAGACCTGGTTTTAAGTGCTTAAAAGTGCTTTTGGCATGTTTGATTGACAGGTCTCAACTCATTTCTGTCAGGAAAATCAAAAATCAGTTGCCAGATTCGAACCCAGGATACCATGCACTAGAGTCAAGGTACTAAACCACTAAGCCATGACAGCAATACCTAGAAATGCAGAAATAGCATATATATGGGATAAAATCCAGAATGGAGCATGATAAAGCATTTTCAGTGAAGTAATGC